>NC_092145.1:159198696-159303696 GCF_043159975.1 Macaca nemestrina
TGGGGCGTCCGGGACAGGGTATGGGTTTGGGGGGAAAACGTTTAGTATATGACACAAGCCACAAGATGCGGGGCACACACAACGTAACCGTCTTCAGCCTGGGAAAGGAAGATGAACCCAGAGGACGTGAGGTTGATGGAAACAAGCCAGGTGCGGACACACGAATTCTGCGGGACCTCACCTCTACGTGGAATGTAAAAACGTCTAACCCGAGGCGGGTGGATCACGAGGTCGGGCGTTCGACACCGGCCTGGCCAACATGGCAAAATCCTGTCTCTACGAAAAATACAAACATTAGCTGGGCGTGGTGGGGGGGCCGCCTGTCATCCCGGCCACTGGGGGAGGCTGAGGCAGGAGAATCGCTTGAATCCGGGAGGCGGAGGTTGCGGTGAGCTGAGATCGCACCATTGCACTCCAGCCTGGGCGACACAGCAAGACTCTGTCTAAAAAGAAGGGAAGGGGAGGGGAGGGGAGAGGAGGGGAAGGGAGAGGAGGGGAAGGGAAGGAAGGAAGGGGAGGGGAGGGGAGGGGAGAGGAGGGGAGGGAAAGGAAGGAAGGGAGGGGAGGGGAGGGGAGGGTAGAGGAGGGGAGGGGAGGGGAGAGGAGGGGAGGGGAAGGGGAGGGGAGAGGAGGGGAGGGAAAGGAAGGAAGGGGAGGGGAGGGGAGGGGAGAGGAGGGGAAGGGAGAGGAGGGGAAGGGAAGGAAGGAAGGGGAGGGGAGGGGAGGGGAGAGGAGGGGAGGGAAAGGAAGGAAGGGGAGGGGAGGGGAGGGGAGGGTAGAGGAGGGGAGGGGAGGGGAGAGGAGGGGAGGGGAAGGGGAGGGGAGAGGAGGGGAGGGAAAGGAAGGAAGGGGAGGGGAGGGGAGGGGAGAGGAGGGGAGGGAAAGGAAGGAAGGGGAGGGGAGGGGAGGGGAGAGGAGGGGAGGGAAAGGAAGGAAGGGGAGGGGAGGGGAGGGGAGGGTAGAGGAGGGGAGGGGAGGGGAGAGGAGGGGAGGGGAAGGGGAGGGGAGAGGAGGGGAGGGAAAGGAAGGAAGGGGAGGGGAGGGGAGGGGAGAGGAGGGGAGGGAAAGGAAGGAAGGGGAGGGGAGGGGAGGGGAGAGGAGGGGAAGGGAGAGGAGGGGAAGGGAAGGAAGGAAGGGGAGGGGAGGGGAGGGGAGAGGAGGGGAGGGAAAGGAAGGAAGGGGAGGGGAGGGGAGGGGAGGGGAGAGGAGGGGAGGGGAGGGGAGAGGAGGGGAGGGGAAGGGGAGGGGAGAGGAGGGGAGGGAAAGGAAGGAAGGGGAGGGGAGGGGAGGGGAGAGGAGGGGAGGGAAAGGAAGGAAGGGGAGGGGAGGGGAGGGGAGGGGAGAGGAGGGGAGGGAAGGGGAGGGGAGAGGAGGGAGGGAAAGGAAGGAAGGGGAGGGGAGGGGAGTCAAGGCTGTCTAAAAAGAAGGGAGAGGAGGGGAGGGAGGGGAGGGAAGGAAGGGGAGGGGAGTCAAGATTCTGTCTAAAAAGAAGGGGAGGGGAGAGGAGGGAGGGAAAGGAAGGAAGGGGAGGGGTGAGGAGGGGAGGGAAGGGAAGGAAGGAAGGGGAGGGGCGGGGAGTCAAGGCTGTCTAAAAAGAAGGGAGAGGAGGGGAGGGGGGGAGGGAAGGAAGGGAAGGGGAGTCAGGATTCTGTCTAAAAAGAAGGGGAGGGGGAGGGGAGGGGAGGGAGGAAGGGAAGTGTCCGTTCGACAGAAAGGACGCATCCTAGTGACAGAAGAAAACATTCTGGCCGAGCCTGGTGACAACAGTTAATAAACAACGTATAACTCAAGATTGATAAAGGAACACATTTTCCATGTTTCCACTAAAAAAATAAAAAGGTGAAGCAGCTGAAGCGACAGAGGCACGAATTAACCTGATGCCAAATCCTTCCACAACGATCCACGTCTCCACGCGTCACGGGGGCGCCTGAAAAACACGCAATTATCACGTGTGCCAAACTGTCTGCAAAATAAAACGTTTTCCGAAACACACACGAAACATCTTCGTTCCTGAGCTGGACGTGTCTGAAACGGTGACTTTTTTTCCCGTTGGCACCGCACGGAGCCAACGACGGAACCGGTTCCCAGTTCAGAATTCAGTAGTGAACGTACAAGGGAGAGAAGTTCAAAAAGGGGAGCTTTTTTTTTTTTTTTTTTTTTTTTGAGACGGAGTCTCGCTCAGTCGCCCAGGCTGGAGTGCAGTGGCCGGATCTCAGCTCACTGCAAGCTCCGCCTCCCGGGTTCACGCCATTCTCCTGCCTCAGCCTCCCCAGTAGCTGGGATGACATGCACCTGCCACCTCGCCCGGCTAATCTTTGTATTTTTAGTAGAGACGGGGTTTCTCCACGTTGGCCAGGCTGGTCTTGAACTCCTGACCTCAGGTGATCCACCTGCCTCGGCCTCCAAAGTGCTGGGATGACAGGTGTGAGCCACACCGTGCCCGGCCAGGGGATGCATTTGTTTAAATTAAAAATGAAAAAAAATTAATTTTTATTATTTTTGGAGATGGGGTGTCACTCCTGTCGTCCTGGCCTCCCACGTTCAAGCCGTTCTTCAGCAGGAACGTTTTATTAAAATGACTAAGAGCCTCACGGAGGCGCCCATGACTTTGAGATGCAGTTTTCACTGAAGGTCAGTCACAGGTAGGGCTGATCACCAGTGTGACTAATCTGTCTCCAGCCCAGCCAGAGGTCAAGCTGATAGAAGAGGGTGTGGGTCCCCCACCATCAATTACATTCTGTTTTTATTTTATTTTTGTTTGAGATGCAGTTTCACTCTTGTTGCCCAGGCTGGAGTGCGGTGGCGCGATCTCGGCTCACCGCAACCTCCGCCTCCCGGGTTCATGCAATTCCTCTGCCTCAGCCTCCCGAGGAGCTGGGACAACAGGCACCTGCCACCACGCCCGGCTAATTTTTGTATTTTTAGTAGAGACGGGGTTTCACCATGTTAGCCAGGATGGTCTCCATCTCCTGACCCCGTGATCCGCCCGCCTCGGCCTCCCAAAGTGCTGGGATGACAGGCGTGAGCCACCGCGCCCGGCCAGAGGATGCATTTTTTAAATTAAGAAAATAATAATAATTTTTATTATTTTTGGAGACGGAGTGTCACTCTTGTCGCCCTGGCTGGAGTGTGCAATGGCACGATCTCAGCTCACTCCAGCCTCTGCCTCCCGGGTTCAAGCAATTCTCCTGCCTCAGCCTCCTGAGTAGCTGGGATTACAAGTCTGAGCCACCGTGTCCAGCCCTGGGAGATGCATTTTCTATACAGCTGCAGGAGAGCAAAGGTGACACAGAGAGAAGATCCTTTAGCAAATGTGTGGCAAGAAAAGAGAGGCATTCCACCTAATTCAAAGAAATCAGCCAAGCCCGGCACACACAGCTCACAGTCTCCAGGACACACAGCCCAAACTTCCCAACCTTGGTTTTTTCTCCACACCCTTCAACTGCCATGCTTGCAAACTCTTTTTTTTTTTTTTTTTTTTAGGTGGAGTCTCGCTCTGTTGCCCAGGCTGGGGTGCAGTGGCCGGATCTCAGCTCACTGCAAGCTCCGCCTCCCGGGTTGACACCATTCTCCTGCCTCAGCCTCCCGAGTAGCTGGGACTACAGGCGCCCGCCACCTCGCCCGGCTAGTTTTTTGTATTTTTTAGTAGAGACGGTGTTTCACCGGGTTAGCCAGGATGGTCTCGATCTCCTGACCTCGTGATCCGCCCGCCTCGGCCTCCCAAAGTGCTGGGATTACAGGCTTGAGCCACCGTGCCTGGCCAGCTTGCAAACTCTTAAACGTGATCGTGTTGTTGCATTCTGGCCTGGGTGACAGAGTGAGACTCTGTCTCAATGTAGAAAAGAAAGAAAGAAAGGAAGGAAGAAATAAAGAAAGAAAGAGAGAGAGAAAGAAAGAAGGAAAGAAGGAAAGAAGGAAGGGAGTGAAGGGAAGAAAGAAAGAAAGAAAGAAAGAGACAGAAAGAAAGAAGGAAGGAAAGAAGGAAGGAAGGAAGGAAAGGAAGGAAAGGAAGGAAGGAGAGAGAAAGAAAGAAGGAAAGAAGGAAGAAAGGAAAGAAGGAAAGAAGGAGGAAGGAAGGAAGGAGAGAGAGAGAAAGAAAGAAAGAAAGAAGGAAAGAAGGAAAGAAGGAAGGAAGGAAAGGAAGGAAGGAGAGAGAAAGAAAGAAGGAAAGAAGGAAAGAAGGAAGGAAGGAAAGGAAGGAAGGAGAGAGAAAGAAAGAAGGAAAGAAGGAAAGAAGGAAGGAAGGAAAGGAAGGAAGGAAAGAAGGAGGAAGGAAGGAAAGAGGGAGAGAGAGAAAGAAGGAAAGAAGGAAGAAAAGGAAGGAAGGAGAGAGAAAGAAAGAAAGAAGGAAAGAAGGAGGAAGGAAGGAAAGAGAGAGGAGAAAGAAAGAAAGGAAGGAAAGAAGGAAGGGAGGGAGGGAAGGAAAGGAAGGGAGAAAAGGAAGGAAGGAGAGAGAAAGAAAAAAGAAAGAAAGAGAAAGAAAGAAGGAAAGAAGGAAGGAAAGAAAGAAGGAGGAAGGAAGGAGATAGAGAGAAAGAAAGAAAGAAGGAAAGAAGGAAGGAAGGAAAGGAAGGAAGGAAAGAAGGAGGAAGGAGAGAGAGAAAGAAAGAAAGAAGGAAAGAAGGAGGAAGGAAGGAAGGAGAGAGAAAGAGAAAGAAAGAAAGAAAGAAAGAAAGAAAGAAAGAAAGAAAAAGAAAAAGAAAGAAAGAAAGTTCAGATGATTTTAAACGTGTAAGTTGCTTCTGTTTGGACAGAAAAGCGTCCTCTTTACCGGCCTTTTCCAAACAGCTCTGCTCATTTACTGGAAACGTCCCGTTTGTCACGGATACTCCGTGTATTTCGCTGAGGGCCGTCCTCCGCCCACCGCAGAACATGCTGCTTGTCTTTCTGAAACGGCCTTTCCTTGTGGAACCTGCCAGGACTTTTAACCTTCATTTCCAACGTTGGTCATGGGAGAAGATTTTGTTTGTTTGTTTTTGTTTTTGTATTTTGGATCAGCACACACGGCAGATTTGTGTCTGGCTGAAATTATCACAGGTGTGGGCACATACTGACATGGTTCTTGGGCTGCGTCGTAACTCTCTAGAAGACAACCTCAGAAAAGACACAGATCTCTGTGTTTGAACCCGGAGTGCAGTTTCTTTTCCCGCGTCCAAAAGCGGCAAGTTCTTTTGCCCGAGGATTAGGCGCCCGTTTCAGACTTGGGGGGGTGCCTCTCAGGGGAAAGCAGACCCCCAAACTCGTGCCTCACGTTGGATCAGGACAGAGCTGGCTGGATCCTCCCCCATCTGCAGACACAGGAATTGCTTGACATCAATAGAACAGGCCAGATCAAAGGTTTGCAAAAGGCCTTCCTCTAGAAGACATTACCCCAGGTCTGCAAGAACCCTGGAGGCGACCGAAGTAGAAAACAGCCGAGACGGACAACTTTTCTCTGCAGAGAGCTCACGAGCACAGCAACAGGCCAGACGGATTTGTTCTGAAAAATGAGGACGCGTGCATCTCGCACAGGTGGTTCTCATTCCATCATGGTCCCCCCAACAGAGAGAAGGTGAGCCTCTGTCTCCCAGACACTTGTTCCAAACGTTTTAAAAAAAGACTCAGGATGATTTTTTTTTTTTTTTTTTTTTTGGCCGGGCACGGTGGCTCACGCCTGTCATCCCAGCGCTTCGGGAGGAGGCCGAACCGGGTGGATCACAAGGTCAGGGGTTCGAGACCAGCCTGAGCAACGTAGTGAAACCCCGTCTCTACTAAAAACACAAAACATTAGCCGGGCGTGCTGGCGGGCACCTGTCATCCCAGCTACTCAGGAGGCTGAGGCAGGAGAATCGCTTGAACCCGGGAGGCGGAGGTTGTAGTGAGCCGAGATCGGGCCATTGCACTCCAGCCTGGACGACAGAGCGAGACTCCGTCTCAATCTCTAAATAAATAAATACATAAATAAAAAATACATACATACATAAAGAGTTCAAGTGATTTTAAAGATATATTTTACAGGTGCCCAAAACACAGGGCCGTGGTTTCTAAGGGACAAATATCCTTTCGATGAGAAAGAAATGAAAGGTTAGGCTTCAGATTCTGATAGAAGCGAAATTACATAATACGTTTTTTATTGACAATTGAATTCAGAGTCGGATACTGTGTTATTACAAAATAATTTCCCCTCCTACCCCCACGCCAACCCCTGATATTGTTCACGGCAGAAACATTAGCAACCTTGGAAACTTTTTCTTTTTCTTTTTTCTTTTTTTTTTGAGACAGAGCCTCGCTCTGTCACCCAGGCTGGAGTGCAGTGGGGCAATCTCGGCTCACTGCAACCTCCACCCCCCGAGTTCAAGCGATTCTCCTGCCTCAGCCTCCCGAGTAGCTGGGATTATAGGCACCTGCCATTGCAGGATAATTTTTGTGTCTTTAGTAGATGCAGGTTTTTTTCATGTTGGCCAGGCTGGTCTCGAACTCCTGACCCCAGGTGATCCACCTACCTCGGCCTCCCAAAGTGCTGGGATGACAGGCGTGGACCACCACACCCGGCCTTGAAAAGGTAAAGATGCAAATTATACCAGCCGTATTTCCACTTAGCTGTGACAATCACACATCACTTGTGTGTCTCTATTACTCTCTGCCTTATTCTCTAGTAAATGACTATGAAAATAATTATGCTTTGTTTTCTTTGTACTATGTCAACTTTTAAAAAAATGTTATTTTAAGCTCTGGGGTGCCGGGCGCGGTGGCTCAGGCCTGTAATCCCAGCACTTTGGGAGGCCGAGGTGGGCGGATCACGAGGTCAGGAGACGAGACCATCCTGGCGAACATTGTGAAACCCCGTCTCTACTAAAAATACAAAAAATTAGCCGGGCGTGGTGGCAGGTGCCTGTCATCCCAGCTACTCGGGAGGCTGAGGCAGGAGAGTGGCATGAACCGGGAGGTGGAGGTTGCAGTGAGCCGAGATAGCACCACTGCACTCCAGCCTGGGTGACACAGCGAGACTCCGTCTCAAAAAAAAAAAAAAAAAGTAAAGTAAAATAAAATAAAATAAAGTAAAGTAAAATAAAGCTCTGGGGCATGCGGGCAGGGTGGACAAGTTTGTTACAAAAACGTGTGCCATGGTGGTTTGCTGCACCTGTCAACCCATCGCCTAGGTATTAAGCCCACCATGCATTATTTATTTTTCCTGTTGCTCTCCCTCCCACCCCTCTACCCCGTGACAGGCCCTGGTGTGTGATGTTCCTCTCGTTGTGTCCATGTGTTCTCACTATTCAGCTCCCACTTCTGTGTGAGAACCTGCAATGTTTGGTTTTCTGTTCCTGTGTTCGTTTGCTGAGGATAATGGCTTCCAGCTCCACTGACACCCCTGCAAAGGACACGGTCTCATGGGTGAACATATTTTGTTCCTCTCCAAATTTTCCTAGAAAAACAGAGCATTCTGCTATACCCAAGTTCGTAGCATCATCATTCACAACAGCTCAAAGGTGGAATAAATCCAGGTGTCCCTTGGTGGATGAATGGGTAAACAGAACTGGCTCTAGACAGACAGTGGAATACTATACAGCCAGGAAAAGGAATGAGGGTCAGACGCAGGCTGCAGTGTGAATGAACCCTGAAGACATCAGGCCCACACAATGGAATACTATACAGCCAGGAAAAGGAATGAGGGTCAGACGCAGGCTGCAGTGTGGATGAACCTTGAAGACATCAGGCCCAGTGAGAGAAGAGACACACAATGGAATACTATACAGCCAGGAAAAGGAATGAGGGTCAGACGCAGGCTACAGCATGAATGAACCTTGAACACATCAGGCCCACTGAGAGGAGAGACACCCAATGGAATACTATACAGCCAGGAAAAGGAATGAGGGTCAGACGCAGGTTGCAGTGTGGATGAACCTTGAAGACATCAGGCCCAGTGAGAGAAGAGACACACAAAGGAATACTACACAGCCAGGAAAAGGAATGAGGGTCAGACGCAGGCTACAGCATGAATGAACCTTGAACACATCAGGCCCAGTGAGAGGAGAGACACCCAATGGAATACTATACAGCCAGGAAAAGGAATGAGGGTCAGGCGCAGGCTGCCACATGGATGAACCTTGAACACATCAGGCCCGGTGAGAGGAGAGACACCCAATGGAATACTATACAGCCAGGAAAAGGAATGAGGGTCAGATGCAGGCTGCAGCGTGAATGAACCCTGAAGACATCAGGCCCATATAATGGAAACTCTACAGCCAGGAAAAGGAATGAGGGTCAGACGCAGATTGCAGTGAGGATGAACCTTGAACACATCAGGCCCACACAATGGAATACCATACGGCCAGGAAAAGGAATGAGGGTTAGCTGCAGGCTGCCACATGGATGAACCTTGAAGACATCAGGCCCAGTGAGAGAAGAGACACACAAAGGAATACTATACAGCCAGGAAAAGGAATGAGGGCCAGACGCAGGCTGCAGCATGAATGAATCTTGAAGACATCAGGCCCACACAATGGAATACTATACGGCCGGGAAAAGGAATGAGGGTCAGATGCAGGCTGCAGCGTGAATGAATCTTGAAGACATCAGGCCCACACAATGGAATACTATACAGCCAGGAAAAGGAATGAGGGTCAGACGCAGGCTGCCACATGGATGAACCTTGAAGACATCAGGCCCAGTGAGAGAAGAGACACACAAAGGAATACTATACAGCCAGGAAAAGGAATGAGGGTCAGACGCAGGCTGCAGCATGGATGAGCCTTGAAGACATCAGGCCCACACAATGGAATACTATACAGCCAGGAAAAGGAATGAGGGTCAGACACAGGCTGCAGTGTGGGTAAACCTTGAAGACATCAGGCCCACACAATGGAATACTATACGGCCAGGAAAAGGAATGAGGGTCAGACGCAGGCTGCTGCATGGATGAGCCTTGAAGACATCAGGCCCACACAATGGAATACTATACAGCCAGGAAAAGGAATGAGGGTCAGACACAGGCTGCAGTGTGGGTAAACCTTGAAGACATCAGGCCCACACAATGGAACACTATACGGCCAGGAAAAGGAATGAGGGTCAGACGCAGGCTGCTGCATGGATGAGCCTTGAAGACATCAGGTCCACACAATGGAATACTATACAGCCAGGAAAAGGAATGAGGGTCAGACACAGGCTGCAGTGTGGGTAAACCTTGAAGACATCAGGCCCACACAATGGAATACTATACGGCCAGGAAAAGGAATGAGGGTCAGACGCAGGCTGCTGCATGGATGAGCCTTGAAGACATCAGGCCCACACAATGGAATACTATACAGCCAGGAAAAGGAATGAGGGTCAGACACAGGCTGCAGTGTGGGTAAACCTTGAAGACATCAGGCCCACACAATGGAATACTATACGGCCAGGAAAAGGAATGAGGGTCAGACGCAGGCTGCTGCATGGATGAGCCTTGAAGACATCAGGCCCACACAATGGAATACTATACAGCCAGGAAAAGGAGTGAGGGTCAGACGCAGGCTGCAGCGTGCATGAACTTTGAAGACATCAGGCCCAGTGAGAGAAGCCAGACAGGAAAGAGCACATAGTGTATGACTCCACTTATGTAAAATGTCTAGAACAGTGCAAGATTTCTCAGGGACAGAAACTAGAACTATAAGTGGTAGGGGCTGGGGGTAAAATGCGGGATTGGTGTTTCATGGGGACAGAGTTTCTGTTTGGGAAGATGAAAACGTTCTGGAAGTGGTTAGTGACGATGGTTGCACAATTATTTCAATGTACTTAGCATCACTAAATTGTAATATGTTTTTGTTGAGGGGGATGGAGTTTTACTCTTGTTCCCACGGCTGGAGTGCAGTGGCGTGATCTTGGCTCACTGCAACCTCTGCCTTCGGGTTCAAGCAATTCTCCTGCCTCAGCCTCCAGAGTAGCTGGGATTACAGGCACCCACCACCACACCCGGCTAATTTTTGTGTTACTAGTAGAGACGGGGTTTCCCCATGTTGGTCAGGCTGGTCTCGAACTCCTGACCTCATGAGATCCGCCCGCCTCAGCCTCCCAAAGTGCTGGGATTACTGAGGCGTGCACCAACACACCCAGCTAATGTTTGTATTATTAGTAGAGACGGAGTTTCACCATGTTGACCAGCTGGTCTTGAACTCCTGACCTCATGTGATCCACCCACCTCAGCCTCTCAAACTGCTGGGATGACAGGCGTGAACCACCGTGCCTGGCCGAATTGTACTGTTTAAAACGGCTAAAATGGCAGAGATTCCATTATGTGTGTGTACCACAATTTAAAAAAATTATATTGCTATAAGGTACATTCAGTTGGCAGCAATGAACATTGCACGATATTTAATTTTTTTTTTCTTTTTTCCTTTTTTTGAGACGGAGTCTCGCTCTTGTCACCCAGGCTGGAGTGCAGTGGCGCGATCTCAGCTCACTGCAGCCTCCACCTCCTGAGTTCACGCCATTCTCCTGCCTCAGCCTCCCAAGTAGCTGAGACTACAGGCGTGCACCACCGTGCCTGGCTAATTTTTTGTATTTTAGTAAAGACGGGGTTTCACGATGTTGGCCAGGATGGTCTCAGTCTTCTGATCTCCTGATCAGCCCACCTCAGCCTCCCAAAGTACTGGGGTTACAGGTGTGAGCCACCGTGCCCGGCCGAATTGTACTCCTATTTAAAATGGCTAAAATGGCAGAGATTATATTATGTGTGCTCTACCACAATTAAAAAATATATATATTGCTATAGACAGGAAAAAAAAAAAGCTCTCTTTTGTGGGAAAGGGTACATTTGGTTGGCAACAGTGAACACTGCATAATATTAAGTTTTAAAAATGCAGGTCGGGCGCGGTGGCTCACGCCTGTCATCCCAGCACTTTGGGAGGCCGAGGCGGGCGGATCACCTGAGGTCAGGAGTTCGAGACCAGCCTGACCAACATGGGGAAACCCCGTCGCTACTAAAAATACAAAAATTAGCCGGGTGTGGTGGTGGGTGCCTGTAATCCCAGCTACTTGCGAAGTTGAGGCAGGAGAATCGCTTGAATCCGGGAGGCGGAGGTTGCAGTGAGCGGAGATTGTGCCACTGCACTCCAGCCTGGGGGACGGAGTGAGACCCTGTCTCAAAAAAAAAAGAATATATTCAGAATATATCTGACCGCCTTGGATACTGAGGATAGATGTCATTTCGTCGGTGACCTTCTCTGCAGCAAGGAAAGCAATATTGCTCACCTGCATTATCAAACTGGACTCATCCAGCGAATTCAAGCTGTCGGCAAGATATGCAAACTGGAGGCCGGGCACAGTGGCTCACACCTGTAATCCCAGCCCTTTGGGAGGCCGAGGCTGGCGGATTCCTTGAGGTCAGGAGTTGGAGATCAATGTGGCCAACATGGTAAAACCTGGTCTCTACTGAAAAAAAAAAAAAGAAAAAAAATACAAAAATTAGCCGGGTGTGGTGGCAGGTGCCTGTACTGCCAGCTACTCAGGAGGCTGAGGCAGGAGAATCGTATTTACGAGGTGGAGGTTACGGCAAGCCGAGATCAAGCCACGGCACTCCAGCCTGGGTGACAGAGTGACACACCGTCTCAAAAACAAACAAAAAACAAACAAACAAAAGATATGCAAACTGGAATAACCTGGTTATATTATTCAAGGGATACTTTGCTATTCGAATTTCTGAGTCGGCAGGAAAAATCGTCATTTCTTGCCTTCTCTGAGGTATGAGAAGTGGCATGTTGTGTTTATGTGACTTAAGAATCTGGAGCAGTGACTCACACCAGCACTTTGGGAAGCCGAGACAGGTGGATCACCTGAGGTCGGGAGTTCGAGACCAGCTTAGCCAACATGGCTAAACCTGGTCTCGACAAAAAATATAAAAATTAGCCGGGCGTGGTGGCGGGCACCTGTAATCCCATGTACTCAGGAGGCTGAGGCAGGAGAATCGCTTGAACCCAGGAGGCAGAGGTTGCAGTGAGCCGAGATCGCGCCACTGCACTCCAGCCTGGGCAACAGAGCGAGGCTCTGTCTCAAAAAAAAAAAAAAAAAAAAGTAGTGCACGGTGGCTCACGCCTGTCATCCCAGCACTTTGGGAGGCTGAGGCGGGCGGATCACGAGGTCAGGAGATCCAGACCATCCTGGCCAACATAGTGAAACCCCGTCTCTACTAAAAATACAAAAAGTTAGCCGGGCGTGGTGGCGGGCACCTGTCGTCCCAGCTGCCCTGAAGGCTGAGGCAGGAGAATGGCGTGAACCCGGGAGGCGGAGGTTGCAGAGAGCCGAGATCACGCCACGGCACTCCAGCCTGGACGACAGAGCGAGACTCCGTCTCAGGAAAAAAAAAAAAAAAAAAAAAAATTGGAGCAGTTTGAAAGCTTTTTTTCTTCTTTTTTGAGACAGGGTCTCCCTCTGTCACCCAGGCTGGAGTGCAGTGGTGCAATCTCAGCTCACTGCAGCCTCGACCTCCTGGGCTCAAGAGATTCTCCCACCTCAGCCTCCCGTGTCGCTGGGATGATAGACGTGCACCAAAACGTATTTCCATCTTCTCAGCATTTAGGAGAGTTTCACATCACATACCCTGACCTTGAGAATGAATTCAAGAAACTCTTTTTTTTTTTTTTTGAGATGAAATCTTGCTCTGTCGCCCAGGCTGGAGTGTACTGGCACAATCTCGGCTCAGTGCAACCTCCGCCTCACAGGTTCAAGCTATCCTCATGCCTCAGTCTCCCGAGTAGCTGGGATCACAGGCAGCTGCCAACACGCCTGGCTAATTTTTGTATTTTTAGTAGAGACGAGGTTTCACCACGTTGGCCGGGCTGGTCTCGAACTCCTGACCTCAGGTGATCCTCCCGCCTCGGCCTCCCAAAGTGCTGGGATAACAGGTGTGAGCCACCCTGGCCCGGCCCAACCACCTGATTGAGATAAAGGTCCCCCCAGGCTCTCATTCCTTCTGACCCCGTTTCCTTTCTTTCTTTTCTTCCTGCCCTCCTAGAGTGGGAGACACTGACTCCAGCAGTCATCTTTGCACTGTTACAGAAATGTCAGGTATTTAACGAAACAATGATCATCCCGTATGTGCCAACGAGAACATATTGTACAAATATAGACAAAGTGGCGTCGTTTGCATCCGTCGTTCCGGGTAGACACGCGATGAATTTTTCATATCCTCCCTGCTTTGAACTCCGTTATTACGGCTGGATACGGTGATTTGTATGTTTCTCTGAAGTCTTGTTTTCTGACAGCAGCACTCACGTATTTAGAAGGCTTGCTTGTTTTTACAGCTTCATGGGGATCCTCCTGAAACTGGTTTTTTTTTTTTGTTTGTTTGTTTAATTTTCTCTCCCACTATGGGTGAGGTCCCGACGGACGCTGTGTGACGATCAATTGTCTAATTTACATCGTGCGAATCATAGATTTCAGAGACGGAGTTTTGCTCTCGTCTCCCATCCTGGAGGGCAGTGGCACGAGATCGGCTCACGGCAACTTCCACCTCCCGGGTTCGAGCGATTCTCTTGCCTCAGCCTCCTGAGTAGCGGGGATGACAGGTGCACACCACCACGCCCGGCTAATTTTTGTATTTTTAGCAGAGACGGGATTTCATCATGTTGGTCAGGCTGGTCTCGAACTCCTGACCTCAGGTGATCCACCTGCCTCGGCCTCCCAGAGTGCTGGGATGACAGGTGTGAGCCTCCATGCCCAGCTGGCTAATTTTTGTATTTTTAGTAGAGATGGGGTTTTACCATGTTGGCCACGCTGGTCTCAAACTCCTGACCTCAGGCGATTCTCCTGCCTCAGCCCCCCAAGTAGCTGGGATTACAGGCGCCTGCCACCACGCCCGGCTAATTTTTGTATATTTAGTAGAGACGGAGTTTCACCATGTTGACCAGGCTGGTCTCAAACTCCTGAACTCAGGTGATCCACCTGCCTCGGCCTCACAAAGTGCTGGGATTACAGGAGCCCACCACCACGCCTGGCTAATTTTTGTATTTTTAATAGAGATGGGGTTTCACCATGTTGACCAGGTTGGTCTCGATCTCCTGACCTCAGGTGAAGCACCTGCCACAGCCTCCCAAAGTGCTGGGATTACGGACGTGAGCCGCTGAGCCCGGACCCCACTCAGATTTTCTAGCAGTCAGTAGATGGAGGCTGGGGGAGACCGTGAGCGAAGGGGCCTGGGTGACTGGGGGTCTTCAGCTGAGGGGCTGAGGAGGTTTGCTCTTTTTATTTCTCCTGTGCTCATATGCTGTGTTACAGGAGACCTCGTTGGCTCCTGGCTGTCCCACCCTCCACACGCACTTCCCGATGACCACCTGAGCGTGACCCCCCTCACCGGCGAATGCTCCAGACCCCGTCACAATCCAGGCCTGTGAAAACGGGGGTCCCCCGGTCACCTTGGTGTGGGCACTTAGCAACGAAAGAGAAGGATATTAGGGGTGTCCCCTGATATCACAACATACGGCTGGATCGGCTGTGAAAGTTGTGAGGATGTGGAAAATGTTGAACAACATTTATTATATAGGTATATGTTTATATTTCAATCAAATATTTAATTAATATCTAATAATAAATATTAATATCCATTTAATATTAATCATTTAATTAATATCCAATAATAAATATGAATAATTATTAGATATTAATTAAATATTTAATAATATTTAAATGTTTAATAATTAATGCTTAATATTTAGTAATCAATATTAATAAATCAATATTTAATGACTAATATTTAATAATTATTTACACATTTGATTAAAATATAAACCTGCATACAGCTATATAGCCATATATTTACATATATCCATATATATCTATGCAATAGATATGCATCTATATGCATATTGCAGTATATGCAATATAAAATAGAAACATAAATTGAAATACTAATTAAATATTTATTTAATATTACTTAATATTTTTATATTATATAATACAATATATTATATACAATATATTATATACAATATATAATAAATATTTATATTTATGTATTTATATTATATACAATATATAATAAATATCAATGTATTTATATTATATACAATATATAATATCAATGTATTTATATTATATACAATATATAATATCAATGTATTTATAATATATAATATATAATAATATGAATGTATTTATAATATATAATGTATAATAATATGAATATAATATATAATATATAATAATATGAATATAATATATTTACATAACATAAATATATGTAATATATAATAATATAAAATAATATGTATATAATATATAATAAATATAATATTGTATTTATATATTATATAATATATAATAAACATATTTATACAATATAATAATGTAATACATTTAATATTATTAAATATAAATTATTTAATTAGTATTTAACAATAATTATTTAATATTTAATAATAACAATAATAATGTTTGATAATGTTGAATAACATCGACGAGGGTTGGTGGACACGGTTGCAGGTAAAAAGACACACAATTTGGCCGTGCGGCGGTGACTCACACCTCTGATCCCAGCGCTTTGTGAGGCTGTCGGGGGAGGATGGCTTGAGGCCAGAAGTTGGAGACCAGCCTGGGCAACATGGTGAGATTCTCCCCCGCTCCTTCATCTCTACAAAAAATAAAAAAACAGAAAGAGGCAAGATTCATGAATCATGGAGGGAGGGCTCTGTGATGTCCCGACAGCCTCAGCAATGCTGCGTTGGGCCTTTGCAAGGAAAAGAGATTGTCAGCAAGTAACTGCAACTGTAGGGCAGAGGAGATGGATGTTTCCCTGAGGACATCTTTCTGTTCTTTTCTATTTTTTATTTTAATATTATTATTATTATTATTTTTATTATGATCATTTCTGAGATGGAGTCTTGCTTTGTTGCCCAGGCTGGAGTGCAGTGGCACCGTCTCGGCTCACTGCAAGCTCCACCTCCTGGGTTCAGGAGATTCTCCTGCCTCAGCCTCCGGAGTAGCTGGGATTACAGGTGTCCGCCACCATGCCCGGCTAATTTTTGTATTTTTAGTAGAGACAGGGTTTCACCATGTTAGTCAGGATGGTATCGATCTCCTGACCTCGTGATCCGCCCGCCTCGGCCTCCCAAAGTGCTGGGATGACAGGCGTGAGCCGCCGTGCCCGGCCATGTGAAATGTTTTTACAGCACTTAGACTGTTTTCGTGATCGATTGCATTGAAAGATTAGGTTTTGAATGTTCCCACTGATACAAAACACACAGTGATATAAGGAGGTGAGGCAGTGGATGCCTTAACGTGATTTAATCATTCGACATTGCGCCCATGGATGAAAACGTAACATTGCACCCTGGACGCATGCATAATTATTGGCCGATTAAAAATAAAGTAGTGGCCGGGTGTGGTGGTTCATGCCTATAATCCCAGCACTTTGGGAGGTCGAGACAGGTGGATCACAAAATCAGGAGTTCGAGCCCAGCCTGGCCAACATGGTGAAACCCTATCTCTACTAAAAATACAAAAATTAGCCAGGCGTGGTGGCAGGTGCCTGTAATCCCAGCTACTCGGGAGGCTGAGGTTGGAGAATCGCTTGAACCCAGGAGGCGGAGGTTGCAGTGAGCCGAGATCTCGCGCCTGCACTCCAGCCTGGGCGACAGAGCAAGACTCCGTCTCAAAACAACAACAACAACAACAAAAAAGGCTCCAGCCCTAAAATAGAAGAAACCCCTACCACAGAAACTCCTGCTCCAAAGATATTGGGCAAGAAAGCGTAAGAGGCAATTATAAAAAGTAATAAAGGTTCTTTGGACATGCTGGCAAATCTAAACAATAATAACAATAAAAAAATGAAACTAATAAAACATTAGGAAAACATATGAGAGTTTTATGACCTGCTTTTTCTTCTTTTGGAACTATATTAAAAATATGTTTGTGTGTTGAAAAAGAAAACCAGAGGATGTGCTTCGAAAATGAGCAACATAAGGATATGACCCTAACAGGTGTGAGTGAAGTTACTGGCACCGGGTGCGGCGGCTCATGTCTGTCATCCCAGCACTTTGGGAGGCCGAGGCGGATGGATCACCTGAGGTCAGGAGTTCGAGACCAACCTGGCCAACATGGTGAAACCCCGTCTCTACTAAAAATACAAAAATTAGCCGGGTGTGGTGGTGGGCGCCTGTAGTCCCAGCTACTCAGGAGGCTGAGGCAGGAGAATGGCGTGAACCCGGGAGGCAGAGGTTAAGCCGAGATTGTGCCACTGCACTCCAGCCTGGGCAACAGAGCGAGACTCCATCTCAGGAAACAAAAAAAAAAAAAAAAAAGGATAAGGGCATTTTCCCCTCCTTAAGCTCAGGTAAGGCTCAGTAAGTTACCCTATCTGTATGTACACGCATCCGTCTACTTATAAAATGTTGCCATTGCGTTCATCAAACCGTTATTGGATTTCTCTTGATTTTTATTTTTAGACAACAGGGTTTTTCTCTGTCCCCCCAGGCTGGAGTGAAGAGATTCAAACACAGTTTACTGCAGCCTTGGCCTCCTGGGCTCCAGCCCTCCTCCCACCTCAACCTCCCAAGTAGCTCAGATTACAAGCTCATGCCGTCATGCCCACTTCATGTTTCAAAGTTTTTGTAGAGATGGGGTCTTGCTATGTTGGCCAGGCTGGTCTCAAGGTCCTGGGGTCAAGCGAAAGTGCTGGGATTACAAGCATGAACCACCGCGACCTGCCATTTCTACCTGTCTTTACCTGCGCCTGTTTCTTGAGATATTGTATTCATTGCAGACTTGTGACAATCTTCTTGATTTTTCAAACTCATTGCAATAAATTCTTACTTGTCTCGCTGACTCAGCTTTTGGTATCCTTTTGAATCTGGTGCCCCGGCCAGGCACAGGGCCCGTAATCTGTAATCTCAGCACTTTGGGAGGTCAAGAAGGGGGGGTTAGATCACCTGAAGTCAGGAGTTTGAGACCATCCTGGCCAACAAGGTGAAACCCCGACTCTACTAAAAATACAAAAATTAGCTGGGAGTGGTGGCAGGTGCCTGTGATCCCAGCTACTCAGGAGGCTGAGGCAGGAGAATCACTTGAATCTAGGAGGCAGAGGTTGCAGTGAGCCAAGATCGCGCCACTGCACTCCAGCCTGGGAGACAGAGCGAGACTCCACCTCAGATAATAATAATAATAATATTATTATAATTAATTATAATTATATAATTATATAATAATTATTATAATTAATTATAATTATATAATTATATAATAATTAATGATTATAATTAATTATAATTATATAATTATATAATAATTAATGATTATAATTAATTATAATTATTAATAATAATATTATAATAAATAATAATATTTATTTTATAATTATTATAATAAAATAATAATAAAATCAGTCTGGTGCCCACCCTAGATAAATGCCTTACTCTAGTCCCAGCCCTGAAGGTGACTAAGAACCTTGGAAGTTTGGTATCTCCCCCAAATACTACTCAGCCATAAAGAGGGAGAAAATAATAGCATTCCCAGCCATCTGGATGGAGCTGGAGGCCGTGATTGTAAGTGAAGTAACTCAGGAACGGACAATCAAACATCATTATGTTCTCACTTATAAGTAGGAGCCAAGCTTCGAGGACGCAAAGGCATGAGAATGATAGAATGGACTTTGAGGGCTCGGGGAAGGGTTGGAGGGTTAAGCAATGAAAGGAATGAAATAATGGGATTTGCTGCACCTGTAAGTCCACTAGCCAGAAGGGTTAACCCAGACAGTGCACCTGTATTTAAGAGTGGACGTCCGGCCGGGCGCGGTGGCTCACGCCTGTCATCCCACCACTTTTTGGGAGGCCGAGGCGGGCGGATCACCTGAGGTCAGGAGTTCGAGACCAGCCTGACCAACATGGTGAAACCCCCGTCTCTACTAAAAATACAAAAATTAGCCGGGCATGGTGGCAGGTGCCTGTCATCCCGGCTATTCGGGAGGCTGAGACAGGAGAACTGCTTGATCCCAGGAGGCGGAGTTGCAGTGAGCTGAAAATGTGCCATTGCACTCCAGCCTGGGCGACAAGAGTGAAACTCCATCTCAAAAAAAAAAAAAAAAACCACACACACACACACACAAAAACCAAAAAAACAGTGAACATCCACATAGGATGGGGTGGCTGGCGTAACTGGGGGGTCCTTGTCCAGTGACCCGCTGTTGAGAGTGCATTGGAATTCATTTGACATTGAATGGTTGATCCTAACCACATACGATGATGGTTAAAGTTGTAGACAGGGCCTAGTCACTGCCCTGCTCCAACCACACACACACACACACACACACACCCCACACACAGAACGTGTGCATCAAATAACTGATGAATCTATTAATTGCTTGTTAGGCAAAATCTATCATGTGGTCCCACGGAGGCCGAGCGACGTAGCCCCGATTCGCTAACGAACCAACCGGGACTCTGAAGATTTCAATTTGTACCGGGTAAGTGAGTGAGTGACAAGCCGTTCCTTCTCCAGGACTGAGCTGGCCGGATCATCACGGCTGAGGGATTTGAGAAGCTACCTCCAGTCTCGTAGGTGACGGCTGAGAAAACAGAGGTAGCTGAAATAATGTCTCTGCATTGAGAAACTAGACGGTGTCCGTCAGCCAGCTGGGAAGCTGTCGCAGTCGGGAGTTTCTCCTGGCATTAGCCGGGAATACCAGATTTAAGGGGCTGGGTTTTTTTTTTTTTTAAGTTTTTATTTATTTATTTATTTGACTTATTTATTTTTTGAGACAGAGTTTCACGCTGTCACCCAGGCTGGAGTGCAGTGGTGCGATCTCGGCTCACTGCAACCTCCGCCTCCCGGGTTCAAGCGATTCTCCTGCCTCAGCCTCCCGAGTGGCTGGGATGACAGGAGTCCAGCACTATGCCCGACTAATTGATGTATTTTTAGTAGAGACGGGGTTTCTCCATGTTGGTCAGGCTGGTCTCGAACTCCTGACCTCGTGATCTGCCCTCCTCAGCCTCCCAAAGTGCTGGGATTGCAGGCATGAGCCACCGCGCCCGGCCCCGTTTGTAAAGTTGATGCATAAAAGCAAAAGAGCATAATTTAGGTACTTGTGGTCATGTAATGCATTCGTGTAATTTGTAAAAATCAACTCGGTTCACTTGGGATATCTGTCACCTTAAATATTCGTCTTCTCTTAATGCTAGAACTGGTGGAATTCTTCTTATAATTTAAGAGAATATAAGATTTAATATGAGACTATAATTATATAGTTATATGTAATGTAATTGGTTCTAGCATAAAGAAAATACAAGTATTTAAATTTTATTACACATATATTTTACATAATTTAAAACATATATTTATTTTATATGTATTATATATACATATAATTTAAAAGAGCACCAAAAACTCAGTCGTCAAGAAAACTGGCCGGGCGCGGTGGCTCACGCCTGTCATCCCAGCACTTTGGGAGGTCGAGGTGGGCAGATCACCTGAGGTCAGGAGTTTGAAACCAGCCTGGCCAACAGGGCAAAACCTGTCTCTACTAAAAATACAAAAATTAGCCGGGGGTGGTGGTGGGTGCTTGCAATCCCAGCTACTTAGGAGGCTGAGGCAGGAGAATCGCTTGAACCCGGGAGGCAGAGGTTGCAGTGAGCCGAGATCGCGCCACTGCGCCCCAGCCTGGGTGACAGAGCGAGACTGTGTCTGAAAAAGAAAAAGAAAGAAAGGAAAGAAGGGAAAGAAGGAAGGAAGGAGAAAGAAAGAAGAAAGGAAAGAAAGAAAAGAAAGAAAAAGAAAGAAGAAACAAAGAAAGAGAAAGAAAGAAAGAAAGGAAAAGTAATAATTGCAATGATTTTGAAAAATCACGAGTCTGTGATGAACTTATTGTATCTTTATACATATACATGGAAAGAGAAGGAGAAAGACACGTGTAGAAACTGAGCAAGGAGATTTTTTTCCTGGTCAACATGCTTCTGAGCCGGGCACAGTGGCTCACGCGTGCAATCCCAGCACGTTGGGAGGCCGAGGCAGGTGGATCAGTTGAGGTCAGGAGTTGGAGACCAGCCTGGCCAACACGGCGAAACCCTGTCTCTACTACAAATACAAATATTAGCCGGGCGTGCTGGTGGGCGGCTATAATCCCAGCTACTCGGGAGGCTGAGGCAGGAGAATGGCGTGAACCCGGGAGACGGAGGTTGCAGTGAGCCGAGATCGTGCCACTGCCCTCCAGCCTGGGCGACAGCGTGAGACACCGTCTCAAAAAAGGAAAAAGGATTTTTCTGAAATGATCTGAGGTTCATTTGAACTGAGCAGAATCTTGGAAAAGATGTTAGCCTTTGTTCTTTGGTTAGGCATCCTTTTTATTATTATTATTATTATTAATTGAGACAGGGTCTTGCTCTGTTGCCCAGGCTGGAGTGCAGGGGTGTGATCATAGCTCACTGCAGCCTTAACCTCACGAGCTCAGGCAGGCCTCCTGCCTCAGCCTCCTGAGTACCTGGAACTGCAGGTGCACGCAACTACACCTGGCTAAATTTATTTATTATTTTTATTATTTGTAGAGATGGGGCCTTGCTATGTCGCCCAGGCTGTTCTCAAACACCTGGGCTTAACCGATCCTCCTGCCTCAGCCTCCCAAACTTCTGACATTATAGGCCTGAGCCACTGTGCCCGGTCCAGACATCCTTTTGGAAACTTTCTGGCTTCATAATTAGGATTTTTCGGAGCATCTCCGGGAGGCACTCACAGGACCCAGGTCCACACCTCAGTCTTTCCCCAGCCACTGCTATGCCTCCGTCTGGCTCTGAGACAAGCTCCGGGCTCACACGGCCATCCTCACATCCCACAAGGGCTCTGGTACCGCTGGCCGCACCTCTGAGCCCCTACAGCTTCGCAGCTTTCTCCAAGGAGCTCCTTCAAGTCGAGATCACATGTGACCACACAGTCTTTACCTTCATAAGCGCAGGCTCCGATTAGCCCGGATTTCCTACTTCTCTAGAATTAGTCTGATTTCGTTTCGTGTCAACCACGGAGCCAAAGTGGGCAGGAAGAAAAAAAAAAAGTTTAAAAATGACACGCAGAGGAAAAAAAAAGACAGAAAAATCGGGAACACCTGTCACAGCTTTATTTGTCCAGCAGAGAGGAACATTCATGTCGGTGATATGCGTTTGCCAGACCACGGGTGATCCTTGGAAGAACGACAGCTTGTCTGACGTCTACCACGCTGCCTTGGCTGTGGGAATTCCAGGACTCTGCCTGCTGGGACACTGCGTTTCCATCAGAGTCAGCCCAGTCCTGCCCATCACACCCTGGCCAAAGCCTTGTTTGTTTTTGAGCTACGGTGTCGGTGTTTCACCCAGACTACAGTGCCACGGTTCAATCAAACCTCACCGCAGCCTCCTACCTCCCGGGCTCAAGCGATCCTCCTGCCTCGGCCTCCCGAGTAGCCGGGACCACAGACACGTGCCACGATGCTTAGCTCATTTATCTTTATTTTTAATAATTCCTTTGCAGACAGACGGTCTCACTATGTTGCCCAGCCTGGTCTTGAACCCCCGGGCCCAAGTGGTCCTCCTGCCTCAGTCTGCCAACCTGTTAGGATCATAGGCAGGGTACCACCACGCTTGGCTAGTTTCGTTTTCAGTTGAGTTTTGAGATGGAGTTTCACTCTTATTGACCAGGCTAGAGTGCAATGGTGTAATCTCAGATCACTGCAACCTCTGCCTCTTTGGTTCAAGCGATTCTCCTGCCTCAGCCTCCTGAGTAGCTGGGATTACAGGCACCTGCCACCACGCCCGGCTAATTTTTGTATTTTTAGTAGAGACGGAGTTTCACCATGTTGGCCAGGATGGTCTCGAACTCCTGACCTCAGGTGATCCGCCCGCCTCGGCCTCCCAAAGTGCTGGGATTACACGCATGAGCCACCGCTCGCAGTCATGGATAATTTATTTTATAATTTTTTTTTTTAAGAGATGGGGCTCTCACTCTGTTGCCCAGGCTGCTCTGGAACTCCCAGGCTCAAGAAATCCTTCTGACTGGGCTAGAGAAACATGTGACAGCAATGAGCCCTCAAATGGTGATTTCCTCACCAAGAGAAAACCATAGAAGGTAGAAATAATACCCTTTCCCCGTGACTAGAACAGAATCAGACATTCCTGGGACGGACCCAGAGTGAACAAAAGGTTTCCTGGAAGAATTTATGACAGGAGAAGACGAAATCAAGGAAAGCCTCTAAAAAAGCAATAAATAAGGGCCGGGCGCGATAACTCACGCCCGTCATCCCAGCACTTTGGGAGGCCGAAGCAGGTGGATCACTTGAGGTCAGGAGTTCGAGACCAGCCTGGCCCACATGGTGAAACCCCGTCTCTGTTAAAAATACAAAAATTAGCCGGGCGTGGTGGCAGGTGCCTGTCATCCCAGCGACTCGGGAGGCTGAGGCAGGAGAATCGCTTGAACCCAGACGGCAGAGCTTGCAGTGAGCTGAGATTGCACCACTGCACTCCAGCCTGGGTGACAGAGCGAGACTCCCTCTCAAATAAGAAATAAAGAAAGAAAGAAAATAAAATAAACTAACAGAGCTTTTCCTTCTGAGGTGGCGGGCGCGGCGGCTCAGGCCTGTCATCCCAGCACTTTGGGAGGCCGAGGCGGGCGGATCACGAGGTCGGGAGTTCAAGGCCAGTCTGACCAACCTACTGAAACCCTGTCTCTAGGAAAAATACAAAAATTAGCCGGGCGTGGTGGCGGGCACCTGTCATCCCAGCGACTCGGGAGGCTGAGGCAGGAGAGTCGCTTGAACCCGGGAGCTGGAGTTTGCAGTGAGCTGAGATTACACCGCTGAACTCCAGCCTGGGCGACAGAGCGAGACTCTGTCTGAAAAATAAATAAATAAATAAAAGTAAAGAATTTTTCCTTCTGAGGTATGAAGGCCTGAATGACCACAACGTACAAAAAATCACCAGTAATACCTGGTTCTGTTGCACTGCAAACGTCACACCCGATGTCTTGAACCACAAAAGGAAGGGACAGGGGATTTATTTTATTTTATTTTATTTTATTTTATTTCTTTTATTTTATTTTTTATTTTATTTTATTTTATTTTTTATTTTATTTTATTTTTTATTTTATTTTATTTTTTGAGACAAAGTCTCGCTCTGTCGCCCAGGCTGGAGGGCGGTGGCGCGATCTCGGCTCACTGCAACCTCCACCTCCCGGGTTCAAGCGATTCTCCTGCCTCAGCCTCCCGAGTAGCTGGGATGACAGGCACCCGCCACCACACACAGCTAATTTTTGTATTTTTAGTAGAGACAGGGTTTCACCATGTTGGCCGGGCTGGTCTCGAACTCCTGACCTCAGATGATCCACCTGCCTCGAACTCCCAAAGTGCTGGGATGACAGGCGTGAGCCACCGCGCCCGGCTCCTGCCACACTGCCTGCAGAGTCGTGGTTTGCTCTTCTCCTGTAGCACATGCGGAGAAAGGAAATATTCCATGAGGAAAATTAATTCCACACACACATCTTGGGAGGGGATTAAAATACTCAAATAGGCTTGGACGTGCCGCTGTCTGTCCTGTGTCTGAAACGTGAGAATCATTTCTCTGTCCCAGGCCTGTGGAGAGGGAGAGGAGGGGCTGGGATTCCGCCACCAGACCATTTACTGCTTCATAAAGAATTTCCCTGAAACCCTGAACCTTTTGATAGGTAATTACAGTCAGGAAACCCAGCACATATGAATTTTATATTTACAATCCACACTGAGGTCACCCTTGAAACCCCCCACCATCTCTCTGCCTTCAGAAATAGGTTCCTGGGACCGTTTTATTAAAACTGCATTTCCTCCGTCGCTGGTATGGTCCGGCCGAGGAGAAAATGGGAACAGATGTGGCCGGGGACGCCTTGAGAATCTGGCTGTTCATTATCTTCCGAGGGACGCGGGGAAGTCGTGGTTGAAGTCATCCACCGCTGCATGAAATATTATTTTAAAATGTTTTTAATTATTAAATATGATTAAACACTTAATACTATTTAAATAAATGTTATTTATTTAAATACACGTAATTGTTGATTTAAATAGGATTACTGGCCGGGCGCGGTGGCTCGTGCCCGTCATCCCAGCACTTTGGGAGGCCGAGGCGGACGGATCACCTGAGGTCAGGAGTTCGAGACCAGCCTGGCCAACATGGTGAAACCCCGTCTCTACTAAAAATACAAAAATTAAGACGGGCGGATCACGAGGTCAGGAGATCGAGACTATCCTGGCTAATACGGTGAAACCCTGTCTCTACTAAAAAATACAAAAAAAAAAAAAAAATTAGCTGGGCGTGGTGGCGGGCACCTGTCATCCCAGCTACTCGGGAGGCTGAGGCAGGGGAATTGCTTGAACCGGGGAGGCGGAGGTTGCAGTGAGCCGAGATCGCACCATTGCACTCCAGCCTGGGCGACAGTGTGAGACCCCGTCTCAAAATGATACTAATAAATAAATAAATAGGATAACTATGCATACCGTGTTCACCGAGGTAAGGACGTCAACACATTGCTATTCGTATCTTGTAACTACGATCTCGGCTCACTGCAACCTCCACCTCCCGGGTTCAAGCGATTCTCCTGCCTCAGCCTCCTGAGTAGCTGGGATGACAGGCACCTGCCACCACGCCCGGCTAATTTTTATATTTTTAGTAGAGACAGGGTTTCACCGTGTTGGCCAGGATGGCCTCGATCTCCTGGCCTCAAAAGATCCACCTGCCTCGGCCTCCCAAAGTGCTGGGATCACAGGCGTGAGCCACCGCCCCGGCCTGCTGTTCTGTTTTAAAGATAGGGTCTTGCTCTGTCACCCAGGCTACGGTACAAAGCCGTGACCACAGCTCACTGCAGCCTCCACCTCCTGGGCTCACACAATCCTCCTGCCTCAGCCTCCCGACTAGCTGGGACCTTTGGTGTGGGCGGCCACATTCAGGTAGCTGGGACTCCACACTCCTGTAATCCCAGCTACTTGGGAGACTGAGGCAGGAGAATGGGATTTTCATACCATGTTGCCCAGACTGGTCTCAGACTCCTGGGCTCAAGCAATGCTCCCGCCTCGGTCTCCCAAAGTGCTGGCATTACGAGCACGAACCACCACACGCAGCCCGTCATTTTAAATTCTATTTTTCATATATGTGATTTTATTCTATTTTTCACATCGTCTATTTTGACATACATCTCTTTCTCATCCGTATTTGTAGAAAATCTCTAAAGTACACACTCAAAACGAGAAAATTCCTCCCCACAAATCATGTCTTCTTCTCCCCTTCCACACAGACACGCTTCTCTCATTTTGGGGGGTGTTCGCACTGTGTAATTTTCCTTTTGCTGTGGTCTCTCGTTGCTTGTTTTGACCACGTACCACTTAGTAAAAATGCAATACCTGGATACAACGACATGGGCATTTTCTTTTATTTTTTCTTTTTTTTTTTTTGAGACGGAGTCTCGCTCTGTCGCCCAGGCTGGAGTGCAGTGGTGCGATCTCAGCTCACCACAATCTCCGCCTCCCGGGTTCAAGCGATTCTCCTGCCTCCGCCTCCCTAGTCGTTGAGATGACAGACATACACCACCAAACACAGCTAATTTTTGTATTTTTACTAGAGACGGGGTTTCACCATGTTGGCCAGGCTGGTCTTGAACTCCTGACCTCAAGTGATCCACCTGCCTCGACCTCCCAAAGTGCTGGGATGACAGGCGTGAGCCACCGCGCCCGGCCACGGGAATATGGGCATTTTCAAAGCTTCTGACTTTTCAATGAAATCCTCTCCCCTCCAAAAGTGTTTTTATGGTGTGCGGCCTCTGGCAAGGAACACATTGAGGTCAGAAAAGCATCCATTTAGAACACTCAGGTAGAGTCTCCTTGTTTTAAAGAAACTATTTCCGTAATGTTTACTGAAGTCGAACATGTTCTTTTGATTCCGGCCATTTATCTTGTGCCCTTTGGCTTTTTTTATTGGGGGAAATTTTAGGTTTGATTTGAAACAGCTCTGTGCGTTCTAATGATGCTTTTTTGGTACATAATGTATTTTCCATGTGTTCTCTGAAGTTGCCTTTCATTTTGTATAGATTTTGTGACACACAGAAATCTTGGATTTCTTTTTTTTTTTTTTTTTAATGGAATGAATTTGAAAAACCACCTGTGTCACGTCATAAACTCTCAGTGTGTTACTTATTATTATTATTATTATTTTTTTTTTCTGAGACAGAGTCTGGCTCTGTCGCCCAGGCTGGAGTGCAGTGGTGCAATCTCAGCTCACTGCAAGCTCCGCCTCCCGGGTTCACGCCATTCTCCTGCCTCAGCCTCCCGAGTAGCTGGGACTACAGGCGCCCGCCACCTCGCCCGGCTAGTTTTTTGTATTTTTAGTACAGACGGGGTTTCACCATGTTGACCAGGATGGTCTCCATCTCCTGACCTCATGATCCACCTGCCTCGGCCTCCCAAAGTGCTGGGATTGCAGGCAAGAGCCACTGCGCCCTGCCCTTTGTGTTACCTCTTGTCATTGATCTGTCTGTCTATTTACGGGACGCTGTCTTACAGCTTTCATTGATTATTATCTTTATAAAGGACTTTCTCGTCTGTTCATGCTCAGACCTGAGTTTCGCTGGTTTTTAAGAAATAACTTGGAGTTTTTTTACCCATCTATTTTTACAGAAACGTTTGGAAATCACTGTACAGATTTCCAGACCTGAAAACAAAAAACAAAAAAAACAAAAAGTTTCTGCAGGGATTAAGGCTGCATTTTAATTTGGGACATACTGACATATTATTTTATTTATTTATTTATTTTGAGATGGAGTCTCGCTCTGTCACCCAGGCTTCTCTACTTAAAGCATTCTTTTTGTTCTGTTTTGTTCTGACACAGTCTCGCTCTGTGGCCCAGACTGGAGTACAACGGCATCATCTCAGCTCACCGCAACCTCTGCCTCCCAGATTCAAGCGATTCTCCTGTCTCAGCCTCCCGGGTAGCTGTGACTACAGACGCCCATTACTCTCGGCTAATATTTGTATTTTTAGTAGTACAGACGGGGTTTCACCACATTGGCCAGGCTGGTCTCGAACTCCTGACCTCAGGTGATCTGCCCACCTCAGCCTTCCAAAGTGCTGGGATGACAGGTGCGCGTCACCACACCTGGCTAATTTTTGCATTTTTAGTAGAGACGTGGTTTTGCCGTGTTGGCCAGGCTGGTCTCGAACTCCTGACCTCAGGTGATCCGCCCGCCTCGGCCTCCCAAAGTGCTGGGATTATAGGCGCCCACCACCATACCCGGCTAATTTTTTTTGTATAGTAGAGATGGGGTTTCACCATGTTGGCCAGGCTGGTCTCGAACTCCTGACCTCAGGTAATCCACCCGCCTCAGCTTCCCAAAGTGCTGGGATGACAGATGTAAGCCACCACATCTGGCTAATTTTTGTATTTTTAGTAGAGATGGGGTTTCACCATGTTGGCCAGGCTGGTCTCGAACCCCTGACCTCAGGTGATCCACCCGCCTCAGCCTCCCAAAGTGCTGGGATGACAGGTGTGAGCCACACAGCCTGGCCAAAGCATTCTTTCACGTACTTCCCGAGTACCCCGCACATCCGAGACAGGTCTCCGTTCACGTAGAAAGTTTATTTTGCCAAAGTTGAGGGCAGGCACCCATGCCCCAGCCTCAGGAGGTCCTAGCGACAGGTGTCCAAGGTGGTCAGGGCATGGCTTGGTTTTATACATTTTAGGGAGACATGAGGCGTCTGTCTATATATATATAAGAGGTACATTAGTTCTGTCCAGAAAGGTGGAGACACAACTCATAGCAGAGAGGGGCCCTCCAGGTCACACACAAATAGTTTCCTTGTTTTGAGTGTCTGACGTAAGCCTTTCCAAAGGGGGTAATCAGATACACATGGATCACAATGAACACAGAGGTGACTTGGAATAGAATAGGAGGCAGCTTTGCCCTCCTCACTTTCCAGCTTCAGTTTTCTCTTTAGCTTCTGATTTTGGGGACCCCAAGATATTTTTATTCTACATTTCCCGCCTTCTCTACTTACACGTGCCTGGAATGTCCACAGTTGCCTCTCTTGTCACTCAATGTGTTTATTATCAACTTTACTCCTGGACATGTAATACTTCCTTGCAATGATCACAACCGTCATTGTATTGATATGTATTTATATGTGCATGTATTTATATGCATTTATTATATTTTATAAGATAATTAAAATATAATTAAAGTAAAATATAACATTAAGATTAAATTGTATTTATTATTATGTGTTAACATCATATTATATGTATATATGTATTAGTATGTATATGTATTGATATTATATGTATTTATTATAGTATATTTTATAAGATAATTAAAATATAACTAAAATAAAATACACATAAAATTAAAAGTAAATTAATTATATGTATTTACATTCTATTATATATATGTATTTATATGTATATATGTATTTATTATTTTTTTATAAGATAATTAAAGTAAAATACAGTTAAAATTATATTTATTATATGTATTTACATTCTATATATATGTATTTATATTTATATGTATATATTTATTATACTCTATTTTATAAGATAATTAAAGTAAAATACAGTTAAAATTATATTTATTATATGTATTTACATTCTATTATATGTATATATGTATTTATATTTATATGTATATATTATATGTATTTATATTTTATAAGATAATTAAAATATAATTAAAATAAAATATAAATAAAATTAAAATTATATTTATTATATGTATTTACATTCTATATATGTATATATGTATTTATATTTATGTATATATTATATTTATTATACTCTATTTTATAAGATAATTAAAGTAAAATACAGTTAAAATTATATTTATTATATGTATTTACATTCTATTATATGTATATATGTATTTATATTTATATGTATATATTATATGTATTTATTATATTTTATAAGATAATTAAAATATAATTAAAAGAAAATATAAATAAAATTAAAAATATATTTATTATTTATATTTACTTTATATGTATCTATGTATTTATATTATATGTATTTATTATGTTTTATAAGATTAACATACAATTAAAATAAGATATACATAAAATTAAAGTATAATTAAATTATATTTGTATTATATGTATTGTTATATGAATTTCTATTACATTATTTGTATTTATATGTATACATATTTATATGCTTTATATTTCACATTTCCATTTTATGCTTTTTAAAATTTTTCCATTATTTCTTTTCTTTTTTTCTTTTTTCTTTTTTTTTTTGAGACAGTCTTGCTCTGTCACCCAGGCTGGAGTGCAGTGGCACGATCTCGGCTCACGGCAGCCTCTGCCTCCCTGGTCCAAGCGATTCTCCTGCCTCAGCCTCCCAAGTAGCTGGGATGACAGGCACCCACCACCCCTGGCTAATTTTTGTATTTTTTAGTAGAGACGGGGTTTCACCATCTCTACTAAATGAGATGGCCAGGCTGGTCTTGAACTCCTGACCTCCGGCGATCCACCTGCCTCAGCCTCCCAAAGTGCTGGGATAACAGGCGTGAGCCACCGCGCCCAGCCTATTCCTCTACTTTCTTCATAAACTTGCTTTCACTTTACTCTATGGTAAGAAAACTCTCTTTGCAAAGCCCCTCATCTCTCAGCTTGAAGCAGGTACTCCGCCTCCCACATGGCATGGCCCGTCTTGTGTCTCTCAAACTCTTTGTCTACAGCAATGCTGTGGTGTTTATTCAGCAGGCAGGAAGAACCCTTTGGGTAGTTATGGCATAGCTCAGAAGACAGTGTTACACTCTCTGCTTGCAAAGGAGACTGGCCTCAGTGAAAATTCACTCTGAAAGGGGCAAGCCTGGCTCTAAGCTCTGAGCTCAGCAGGCTGGTGGTCAACATTCCAGCTGTAAATCCAGGGAGAGCTGAGTTACTGGTGGGAGGAGACATTTTACCACCCAGGGGAGGGAGGGAGATTTGAATTTGAAAGACTTTTGCACAAAGGCAGGACCCCCTGCCCAGCTGCTGTCCACGGGGGGGCCCCCAGCCTCTCTGAGTCTCTCACAATGACTCTGGGGCCCTGGGGACAGCCCACAGTGACTTCTTAATGTCCTGGTAAAACCAGCAAGGGTCACTTAGATGCCAGGAATTGTTTCTGGGGTCCTGTTTTTTTTCTTCCAATAGAGGCCATGCAGCTTTAGCTCTGAGTGCATTTGTGGTGTTCTATTTGGGGGAACTGTAATAGTGAAACATCAGAGACGGTGGCACGGAACAGACATTTTTGTAGAGTTATTAAATCGACAGCTGAGAGAAGGAAATCCTTGTCTACGTCAGGGTCCCTCAGCCCAGGCTCTGCTGACATTTGGGGATGGAGGACTGTTTGTGGTGGGGCCGTCCTGAGCACTGCACGGTGTCGAGCAGAGACCCTAGGGCCCACCCACCAGGTGCCAGGACCACCCCCTCCGCAGTTGTGACAACCAAAATTGTCACCAGATGTTGCAAAATATTTCCTGGGGGTAAAATCTCTCTGGTTGTCATAGATAGGTAAGTACACAAGTACATACACAGCTGGAGGAGGCAGCAGATGAGTGGATACACGGATGATTAACAGATACATGATAAATAGACAGATAGATGAGATAGATAAATAGATGTGGATGATGAATAGATAGATACATACATAGATGGATGGATAGATGGATGGACAGATAGATGGATACATACATACATACTTACATGGATGGATGACAGACAGATACATACATGCCTACATACATACATACATACATACATGGATGGATGGATAGATAGATACACACATACAGGGATGAATAGGTGGATGGATGGATAGCTAGACAGGTAGATAGATAGATAGATACATACATACATACATACATACATGCATATGTAAATGGATGGATAGATGGATGGACAGATAGATGGATACATACATACGTACTTAGATGGATGGATGGACAGACAGATACACACATGCCTACATACATACATACATACATGGATGGATGGATAGATAGATAGATACATATATACAGGGATGAATAGGTGGATGGATGGATAACTAGACAGGTAGATAGACAGATACATACATACATACATACATACATACATACATACATACATACATAAATGGACGGATGAATGGATGGATAGATGGATGGATAGATGTTTACATGGATAGATGGATACATACAGACAGACAGGCATGGATGGATGGATGGATAGATACATACATACATACATAGATGAATAGATGGATGGATGGATGGATGGATAGCTAGGTAGATAGCTAGATAGATAGATACATACATAGATCAATAGATGGATGGATGAATGGATGGATAGGTAGATGAACAGAGGGATAGATGAACGGATAGATACATACATACAGACAGACATGGAAGGATGGATAGATAGATACATACATACATACATACATGAATAGATGGATCAATGGATGGATGGATGGATGGATGGATAGACAGAGATATAGATAGATAGATAGATAGATAGATACACACATACATACATACATGCATACATAGATGGATGGATGGATAGATACATACATACATAAATAGATGGATGGACGAATGGATGGATACAAGGATGGACAGATAGATGGATACAAGGATAGATGGATACATACATACAGACAGACAGACATCGATGAATGGATAGATAGATACATACATGAATAGATGGATGGACGGGTAGATAGATACATACATACATATATGCTTACTTAGATAAATGGATGGATGGATAGATATATACATACATGAATACATAGATAAATGGATGGATGGATAGATGGATGGATGGGCAGATGGATACATACATACAGACAGACATGGATGGATAGATACATACATACATGAATAGATGAGTGGATGGATGGAGAGACAGATACATACATACATAGATGAATGCATGGATGGATGATAGATACACACATACATGGATGGATGGGTGGATGGATGGGTGGATGGATGGACGGACGGACAGATACATACACACATACGTAGATGGATAGATGAAGGATGAATAGATGGATGGATAGATGAGATGGATAAATAGATAGGTAGATAGATGAGATGAGTGGATAGATGATTGACTGATAGATGATTGAAAGACAGATAGATGTGAGATAGACAGATAGATGATAGGTAAGCAGGTGGGTAGGCATTTAAAGTTAAATTGCATTCCAGAACCTCTCTCAGTAGACCCAGAGAATGCCAAACCCCATCCCATGTTCTCAGATGTTTAAATGATGAATATTCAAAGAGTTCGAGACCCAGGAAGGCCGTGAAGCTGTCAGAGAAATCTCTACGTTCGCAGACAAGGACCCTGTTGAAACACAGACGAGAAGCTGGTCCCTGTTGAATGTTGTAAACTCCACTCTCCCTTTAAAAGAACCCTAAAGTTTCTTGCGTTTCAATGCTGTTTTTTTTTTTTAATATTGCCTCATCACACAGAATGCAGAAACCATAAGAAACCCATGTAAACACTGAATTAAGCTTGATGTGTTTCTGTTGAAATCCATCCGATAAGCTTAAACCATGATAAAGATCTTTTTTTTTTTTTCAACATGTGTTTCCTTCTACACAGTCTTTCCGCAGAGTTATCAGTGTTTTGTTGACAGGGTCTCCCGTGCACGGTTAATCTCATTTGTCTCCATGCCGCTTCAATTTTCCCTTGAAAACGAAGATAGATTTATACACCCCACTCACCACTGCGTTTTCCTTTTGCCCGAAAGCGACGTCAACAGATCAGAAACACAACAGAGTTTTTGGAAACAGGAGAAAGAGACAGAAAAGAAGGAGAGGAACCAGAACTATAGCCGAGGTCCCACATAGGGCCTGTTGACTAGACTTGCCTCGGCAGGTGTGCTTGGGTTCACACTGTGTGCCTGTTTGCTGTGCACCTGTATGATGAGATGTGGGGGCAAAGACTGAGAAATACAAGAGAGATGGGTTAAAATTAGACTCACAAAGGCCAGGCACGGGGGTTCACACCTGTAATCCCACCACTTTGAGAGGCTGAGGTGGGAGGATCACTTACCCTAGGAGTTCGAGACCAGCCTGGACAACATAGCAAGACCCCCTGTATATGCCTCTGTTCTCGGGCTGCTAATACATTTCTGAGACTGGGTGACTGATCGATTGATTGATGGATGGACTGGTTGATGGAGATGGAGTTTCGCTCTTATCACCCAGACCAGAGTGCAATGGCGTCGTCTCGGCTCACTGCAACCTCCGCCTCCCGGGTTCAAGTAATTCTCCTGCCTCAGCCTCCCGAGTAGCTGGGGTTACAGGCACCTGCCACCACATCTGGCTCATTTTGTATTTTTAGTACAGACGGGGTTTCACCATGTTGGCCAGGCTGGTCTTGAACTCCCGACCTCAGGTGATCCGCCCACCTCGGCCTCCCAAAGTGCTGGGATGACAGGCGTGAGCCACCGCGCCCGGCCTGAGACTGAAAAAGGAAAGAGGTTTAATGGACTCGCAGTTCCAGATGGCTGAGGAGGACCTCCTCGGAGGGTGAAGAAGGAGCAAAGGCATGCCTTACACGGCAGCAGGCGAGAGCGCGTGTGCGGGGGAAGTGCCCTTTGTAAAACCATCTGGTCTCGTGAGACGTCTTCACTATCATGTGAAGAGCAAGGGAAAGACCTGCCCCCGTGATTCAGTTACCCCCCAACCCGTTCCTCCGAAGACACGTGGGAATTATGGGAGCTACAATTTGAGATTCGGGTGGGGACAGAGCCACACCATATCACCATGTCTACAAAATTCTTCCTTCCTTCCTTCCTTCCTTCCTTCCTTCCTTCCTTCCTTCCTTCCTTCCTTCCTTCCTTTTTTCCTTCCTCTCTCTTTCCTTCCGTCTCTTTTCTTGTTCTCCCTTTCTTTCCCCTCTGTCTTCTCTTTCCTCCCCTTCCTTTCCCTCTCTCTTTTCTCTTTCTTTCTCTCCCTTTCTTTCTTTTCTTCCGTCTCTTTCTTTCTTTTCTTTCTTTCTCTTTCTCTCTCCTTCCTTCTTTCCTTCCCTTTCCTTCCTTCCTTTCTTCCTCTCTTTCCTTCCTTCTTTTCTCTTTCTTCCTTTCTTTCCCCTTTCCTTCTCTTCCCTCTCTTTTTCTTTTCTTTCTTTTCCTCCCTTTTTTTCTTTCTTTCTTTTCTTTCCTTTTCTTTCTTTCTCTCTCCTTCCTTCCCTCCCTCTCTTTCTTTCTTTTCTTTCTTTCTCTCTCCTTCTTTCTTTCTCTCCTTCCTTCTCTTTCTTTCCTTCTTTTTCTCTCTTCCCTCTCTCCCTCCTTTCTCCCTCTCTTTCCTTTCTTTCTCTCCTTCCTTCCTTCTTTCTTTCTCTCTTCCCTCCTTTCTCTCTCTCTCTTTCTTTCTTTCTCTTTCTTTCTTTCTTTCTTTCTTTCTTTCTTTCTTTCTTTCTTTCTTTCTTTCTTTCTTTCTTGCTTGCTTGCTTGCTTGCTTGCTTTCTCTTTCCTCCTTCCTCTCTCTCTCTCTTTCTCTCTTCAGAGTCTCGCTCTGTCACCCAGGCTGGAGTACAGTGGCACAATGTCCGGCCTTACATTATTATTGTTGTTTCATACAACCTATTGCCAACTAAAGAATCCTTAAAGCCCACCTATGACTCCTAGGAACCCACTTCGAGATGTTTCGTCTTTAGGGCCAAAACAAGGTACACCTTCCATGTATTGATTTATGATTTTTACCTACAATTCCTGTATCCCTGAAATATATATAATGGGACTGTAGGTTGGGCGTGGTGGCTCACACCTGTAATCCCAGCACTTTGGGAGGCCGAGGCGGGCGAATCACCTGAGGTCAGGAGTTCGAGACCAGCCTGGCCAACATGGTGAAACCCCATCTCTTCTACATACAAAAAGTTAGCCAGGTGTGGTGGTGGGGGCCTGTGATCCCAGCTACTTGGGAGGCTGAGGCAGGAAAATCACTTGAACCCTGAAGGCAGATGTTGCAGTGAGCCGAGATTGTGCCACTGCACTCCAGTCTGGATGACAGAGACTCTCAATTAAAATAATAATAATAATAATAATAATGGAACTGTAACCAGACCTCCCAAACACACTTTCTCAGGCTCTCTTGAGACCATGGAACCCTGGAGCAGAGGTGCTCATATTGGTTCAGAATAAACCTCTTTAAATATCTTGGCAGAATTTGTTTTATTCTGTCATCAGTAGCAAACGCTGACGGTTACATGCACTCACTTTTTCTAGCTAAGACCCCTGGGGTTGGAAACAGCTATGTCATCTGGGGTATATATCCTGGGGTTCGTTGTCTCACACTGAGAAAGAATTGAGGACACGGACTCACTGCGTATGATGGGTTAAACAGTGAAAAGCTTAATGAACAGAAGAAATGAGAGAGGAGAGCAGCTCCTTGTGAGAAAGACAGAGAGAGACATAGACAGAGACCGAGACAGAGAGAGAGAGACAGACAGACAGACACACAGAAGTCCGAACAGGAGAAAAGAGAGGAGAGCAGCTCCTTGCGAGTGAAAAAGAGAGACAGAGAGGGACAGAGACAGATACACACACACGCAGACAGAGAGAGACACAGAGAGAAACAGAGAAGCAGACACACAGAGAGACAGACAGAGAGAGACACAGAGAGAAACAGAGAAGCAGACACACAGAGAGACAGAGAGAGACACACACAGACACACACACACAAAGGTCTGAACAGAAGAAAGGAGAGATAACAGCCGTTCCGTGAGAGAGAGAGAGAAAGGGAGAGACAGACAGACACAGAGAGAGAGGCAGACACACATACACACACACACACACACACACACACACACACAGAGAGGTCCAAACAGAAGAAGAGAGGAGAGCGATAGAGAGAGAAAGAGAGAGACAGATAGAGAGACTCAGGAACAGAGACAGACAGACAGACAGACACACACACACACAGACACACAGGTCTGAAGAGAAGAAAGGAGAGAGGAGAGCAGCTCCTTGTGTGTGTGTGTGAGAGAGAGAGAGAGAGAGAGAGAGACAGACAGACCGAGAGACAGAGACAGACCGAGAGACATAGAGACAGGGAGAGACAGAGGGACAGAGAGAGACAGAAAGAGACACACACACACACACACACACACACGACTGAAGAGAAGAAAGGAGAGAGGCGAGTAGCTCCTTGCGAGAGAGAGAGAGAGAGATGGATAGAGAGGGAGAGACAGACCAAGAGACATAGAGAGAGATATAGAAATAGAGAGAGACAGAGGGACAGAGAGAGACAGACAGACAGGCAGACACACACAGACATGTCTGAACAGAAGAAAGGAGAGAGGAGAGCAGCTCCTTGCGAGAGAGAGAGAGAGAGAGAGAGAGAGAGAGGGACACAGAGAGAGGCAGAGAGAGAAAGACCGAGAGACACAGAGACAGAAAGACCGAGAGACCCAGAGACAGAGCGAGAAAGGGGGAGGGGGAGAGGGAGGGAAGGAGGGAGGGAGGCGGAGGGAGGGAAGGAGGGGGCAGGGAGAGGGAAAAAGAGAGCAAGGCAGAGAGAGAGAGAGAGAGAGCCATCAAGGGGGGAGGCACCCGACCTGTGCAGACTTTACAGGCAGGCGGGCGAAGACCGTGTTGAATTTAGGTAGGGCTCAAAGATTGGTTGGATCAGGTGCGCCGTCCACAGAGTGAGCGCGGAAGGCCGGTGGCCTCACCCTAACCTTATGCCAGTGGCATTGCCAGTTGCTCGACGCTGCCTTGTCTGCTTTTCTTACTGTACATGTGGTTGACAAAGAGGAGGGAAGATGGAGCCGCCATGTTGAACGTGTCTAGTCCCCTAGTTCCTGCCGGGAAGATGGAGCCGCCATGTTGAACGTGTCTAATCCCTAGTTCCGGGAAGATGGAGCCGCCATCTTGAACGTGTCTTGTCCCTAGTTCCTGCCGGGGAGATGGAGCCGCCATCTTGAACGTGTCTTGTCCCTAGTTCCTGCCGGGGAGATGGAGCTGCCATCTTGAACGTGTCTTGTCCCTAGTTCCTGCCGGGGAGATGGAGCCGCCATCTTGAACGTGTCTAGTGCCTAGTCCCTGCCAGGATGCACCCCCCCTTGCAAGCTGCTAGCGGGCTTGGCTATGTCTGCAGCTCAACTTTACAGACCGTTCTTTGTTAGAAAATGACTTGGGGCTGGTTTTCATTAAAGAGAAAAGCCTCGCTAAGGACTTCCATATCCTTACTATTTGCCTAAGTGATTTCTTCTTAACTCCCACATACATGTCTTTATTTCAATTCTCATAATGCCAAAAAAAAAAAAAAAAAAAGAAAAAGAGAGAAAAAAAAGGACGCTGGCTCCTTGCTGTAAAATGCATGCAAAATAATGTTGCATGCAGACAGACAGACACATACACACGCAGGTCTGAACAGAAGAAAGGAGAGAGGAGAGCAGCTCCTTGCGAGAGAGAGTGAGAGAGAGACACAGAGAGAGAGAGACGGACAGAGAGGGGGAGAGAGACAGACCAAGAGACATAGAGAGAGAGACAGAGGGACAGAGACAGAGAGAGACAGACAGACACACACACACACGCAGGTCTGAACAGAAGAAAGGAGAGAGGAGAGCAGCTCCTTGCGAGAGAGAGAGAGACAGACATAGAGAGAGAGAGAGACGGATAGAGACAGAGAGAGAGACAGACCGAGAGACATAGAGACAGAGGGACAGAGAGAGACAGAGCGACAGACAGACAGACGGACACACACACACACGCACACACACGCAGGTCTGAACAGAAGAAAGGAGAGAGGAGAGCAGCTCCTTGCGAGAGAGAGTGAGAGAGAGACAGAGAGAGAGAGAGAGATGGACAGAGAGGGAGAGACAGACCGAGAGACATAGAGACAGAGAGAGACAGAGGGACAGAGAGAGACAACAGCCAGGATAATTGCACTCAGATCATTTGGAAATGTGTCAAATAAAGATTTCCTATCCTCAGTTCAAACCATTTTTATGAGTTAAATGGAAGAGAGAGAGAGAGAATATTCATTTCAATGAAGATGTAATGGGTGGTCTAGAGAGCTAAGAGGAATGTTTGCTCTCAACTTCAAGTTCGGTCTAATTTGTACATCCTCAACGACGGCTAGACTTGGAAACTGGGCATTTCGGATCAAATGGTTGCTGATACCGAGATGTGGAACCTGAGTCCCTACTTAGTGGATTTAGCCACAGGGAATTCATTAATCGACTCACTATCTTTGTCTACCATTTCAGCAAACTGAGCTATACCTCCTGCCTGTTATATTATTATATTATACTATATTATTTTAACAAAATAGGTATACTAGTGAGGGAAGAGACAGACCCTCTCATATTGTTTTACATTGTTTTATACTCAGTACCTGTTTTAAGAAAAAACAAGGAAGTGAAACCAAAGGCAGGCAGCCCGGCGCCAGGCACTGGAGCCGAAACCAGGCCTGGGCCTGCCTGGCCTAAACCTAGTAGTTAAAAAAAATCAACTCAGGCCGGGCGTGGTGGCTCAAGCCTGTAATCCCAGCACTTTGGGAGGCCGAGACGGGCGGATCACAAGGTCAGGAGATCGAGACCATCCTGGCTAACATGGCGAAACCCCGTCTCTACTAAAAACACAAAAAACTAGCCGGGCGAGGTGGCGGCGCCTGTAGTCCCAGCTACTCGGGAGGCTGAGGCAGGAGAATGGCGGGAACCTGGGAGGCGGAGCTTGCAGTGAGCTGAGATTGTGCCACTGCACTCCAGCCTGGGCGACAGAGCGAGACTCCGTCTCAAAAAAAAAAAAAAAAAATCAACTCATGACTTAGCAACCGATGTTATCCGTAGATTCCAGACGTGGTGCGGAAGAACATTGTGAAACTCGCTGCCCTGTTCTGTTTCTCTCTGACCACCGGTGCGTGCAGCCCCCATCACGTGCCCCCTGCTTGTTCCCTCAATCGCGATGCTTTCATGTGAAATCTCTAGTGCCGTGAGCCCTTCAAAGGGACAGAAATTGTGCACTCAAGGAGCTCGGATTTTAAGACAGTAGCTTATCGACCCTCCCAGCTGAATAAAGGCATTCCTTCTACAACTCGGTGTCTGAGGGATTTTGTCTGTGGCTCGTCCTGCTACGCTAGCCTGGTGTGGTGGCTCCTGCCTATAATCCCAGCACTTTGGGAGGCCAAGGCAGGAGGATCACTTGAAACCAGGAATTTGAGACCAGCCTGGGCAACATACTGAGACCTCATCTCTACAAAAGAAAAAGAAATATACATATACTATCTTTAAATGTAGCTTATATCTGCTACTATGCAAATATAGAAATAAGCCACGAAGGAATATAAACAAGATCTGCATCCTAACAAAAAGTTTTTTTCTTTCTTTTTTAAAGTCTATAGTTGATTAAACACTGTATTTACTGGAATTTTATAAACCCCCTCTAGTGTGTTATAAATTAATAATTTGCTGTCTTGATTTGTGTGCTGTCTGTGTAATTCCGTCAATTATTAATGAATACGTTTATTACATATAAATAATAAAATTTCCATCTCCGGCCGCGGCCAACGCTTCATGTTAATGTACTGAGAATAGCACATAAATAATGAAATAAAAGTAAAGGAAAGAATGGTCTAGGAGCTGCCAAGTGTTGGTTGTTATTCGTTTGAATTCGTTGTTATTCGAATGCTTCAAAGTAATGTCTGAAAGCGCAAGTTGGGAGCTCAAACTTTGGCCTGGGAGTACATTGCAAGCCCACCCTTGTATGAATTAAAAGAGAGGTGCAGGGCGGGGCGCAGTGGCTCACGCGTGTCATCCTGGCACGTTGGGAGGCCGAGGTGGGCAGATTACGAGGTCGGGAGTTCAAGACCAGCCTGGCCAATATGGTGAAACCCAGTCTCTACTAAAAAAAATGCAAAAATTAACCGGGTGTGGTGGTGCTTGCCTGTAATCCCAGCTACTCAGGAAGCTGAGGTGGGAGGATCAGTTAAACCTGAGAGAGAGGGAGAGGGTAGAAAGGAGGGAGAGTGGGAGAGGGAAAGAGAGAGAGAGAGAGAGAGACAGAGAGAGAAAGAACCAAAAAGGAGGTTGCAGTGAGCCGAGACCGTGCCACTGCCCTCCAGCCTGAGTGCCAGAGTGAGACTGTGTCTCAAAAATAAATACATAAAAATAAAAATATATTGTAATTAAGAAAATTAATCCTTTATCACAAACCCTTGTAGATGAACACATCTCCCCATGATTTTTTTTTTTTTTTTTTGAGATGGAGTTTTGCTGTTGTTACCCAGGCTGGAGTGCAGTGGTGCGGTCTCGGCTCACTGCAACCTCTGCCTCCCGGGTTCAAGTGATTCTCCTGCCTCAGGCTCCCGAGTAGCTGGGATTACAGGTGCACGCCACCACGCCCAGCTAATGTTGTATTTTTAGTAGAGACGGGGTTTCTCCATGTTGGCCAGGCTGGTCTCGAACTCCTGACCTCAGGGGATCAGCTCCCCCTTGGCCTCCCAAAATGCTGGGATTACAGGCTTGAGCCAGGACGCCCAGTTTGCCCATGATCTTTTTTTCTCGTGTGTATAAATGAATATTGTACCCAGGGTGGACACATTCCTCCTTGTAATTTTGGGAACCCCCTATTCTGTCTCTGGCATAGCTCTACTTTCAGTACTTTGCTTTCTTAAGAATCTTAAATGCTCTGGGAACTGGGCATGTCAGATCCATCCCATGGTTGTTGATACCTAGATATAGAAACGGAGGCCTAATTAGTGGGTTCAGTCCCTGTGAATTCATCAGTTTACTCATCCCTCTTGTCTACCATTTCAGCAAACCTGTTGGCTACGGGGTAGAGCTGGATTTTCTCCACTTTACTTTCGTGATAAAGTGTTACTTTTGCTTTGCACCGTGGACTGGCCCGGAATTCTTGCTTGCACCGGATGCCAGAACCCTCTGTTGGGATCCAGATGGAGACCCGTGTCCCGTAACAGGTCTACCTTTCCTTCCACGAGAAGGCTCCTTGGGGAGCACCTGTCTTGCTAAGGCAGCGGTGGACACGGGACTTGCTGTGTTCATTAAGGTGTTGGATCTCCACTGCTGGAAGTGGTGGTGTGTCTTCCTCAGGTAGATTTGCAGAGGGTAGAGAACACAACACTTTCTCAATAGCAAGAACTCAAGTGCACCCTTTCAAACCTCACTCTCTCTCCTGTCCTCCCTCCCTCACCCATTTGTTTCTTTCTCTTTCTCCCTTCCTTCCTTCATTCCCTCCCTCCTCTTTCTTTCTTTCTTTCTTTTTCTTTTTTTCTTTCTCTTTCTTTCTTTCTCTTTCTTTCTCTCTTTCTTTCTTTCTCTTTCTTTCTTTCTTTTCCTTCTTTCTTTCTTTCTTTCTTTCCTTCTTTCTTTCTTTCCTTCTTTTCTTCCTTCCTTCTTCTTCTTTCTTTCTTTCTTTAACAAAGACACTCTTTCCTCTCCCTTTCTCCCTTTCTTCCTTTCCTTTCCCTCCCTCCCTCTTTCCTTCCTTCCTTCCTTAAGCTTCCTTCCTTTCTTTCTTTCTTTTCTTTCTTTCTTTCTTTCTTTTCCTTTTCTTTCTTTCTTTTCCTTTTCTTTCTTTCCTTCCTTCCTTCTTCTTTCTTTCTTTCTTTCTTTGACAAAGACACTCTTTCCTCTCCCTTCCTTCCTTTCCTTTCCCTCCCTCTTTCTTTCTTTCTTTCTTTCTTTCTTTCTTTCTTTCTTTCTTTCTTTCTTTCTTTCTTTCCTTCTTTCTTTCTTTCTTTCTTTCTTTCTTTCTTTCTTTCTTTCTTTCTTTCTTCCTTTCTTTCTTTCTTTCCTTCTTCCTTCCTTTCTTTCTTCTTTCTTTCTTTCTTTCTTTCTTTCTTTCTTTCTTTCTTTCTTTCATTGACAAAGACACTCTTTTCTCTCCCTTCCTTCCTTTCCTTTCCCTCCCTTCCTCTTCCTTTCTTTCTTTCTTTCTTTCTTTCTTTCTTTCTTTCTTTCTTTCTTTCTTTCTTGCTTGCTTGCTTGCTTGCTTGCTTGCTTTCGAGTCTCACTCTGTCTCCAAGACTGGAGTGCAGTGGCGCAATCTTGGCTCACTGCACCCTTGGCCTCCTGGGTTCAAGTGATTCTCCTGTCTCAGCCTCCTGAGTAGCTGGGATTACAGTTGCCCACCACCACGGCCGGCTAATGTTTGTATTTTTAGTAGAGACGGGGAGTCACCATGTTGACCAGGCTGGTCTCGAACTCCTGACCTCAGGTGATCCACCCGCCTCGGCCTCCCAAAGTGCTGGGATGACAGACGTGAGCCACCGCGCCCGGCCAGGACACTCTTTTCTTTGATGATCTTCGATGGATGAACGGTTTGAGTTTCTTGGGCTGCTGCAAAAAGTCACCAGTAACTGGATTGCTTAAAACAACAGAAATTTAGGGTCTCCCAATTCTGGAAGCAGAAGCTGAGATCAAGGGGTCTGCAGGGCGGCGGTTCTTTTGGAGGTTCTAGGAGGGGTTCCTTCCAGCCTCTCCCAGCTCCTGGAGGATCCGGGTGTCCGTGGGCTTGTGGCCCCATCACTCCAGTCTCTGTCTCTATGTCCACGTGGCCTCCTCCTCTGTGTCTGTGTCTCCTCCTCTGTAATTTTTTTTTAAGGGAGTCCCGCTCTGTCGCCAGGCTGGAGTGCAGTGGGACGATATCAGCTGACTGCAACCTCCGTCTCCCGCGTTCATGCAATTCTCCTGTCTCAGCCTCCCAAGTAGCTGGGACTACAGGCGCCCGCCAGCACACCCGGCTAATTCCTTTTCTGTGTGTGTATTTTTAGTAGAGATGGGGTTTCACCATATTGACCAGGATGGTCTTGATCTCTTCACCTCGCGATCCACCTGTCTTGGCCTCCTAAAGTGCTGGGGTTACAGGCGTGAGCCACCGCGCCTGGTTCTTCTGTCTCTTAGAAGGACACCTGTCATTGCATTTAAGAGCCATCCTACTCCAGGATGATCTCATCTCCAGATCCTTCAGTAATTACATCTGCAGAGAACCTATTTGCAAATCTTCTTACCAGATTCTGGGCTACAGTTTTATCTACTTCCCCCTGGAGGCTCGAGGGGAGGATCCTTCCTGCCTCTCCCAGCTCCCGGGGGCTCCAGGTGTCCCTGGGCTTGTGGCCGCATCACTCCAATCTCTGCCTCCGTCTCCACGTGGCCTCCTCCTCTGTGTCTGTGTCTCCTCTTCTGTCTCTTACAAGGACACCTGCCATTGCATTTAGGATCCACTCTGCTCCAGGATGATCTCGTCTCCAGATCCTTAACTTACTACATCTGCAAATACTCTATTTTCAAGAAAGGTTTCACTCACAGGTTCTAGGGGTCAGGACATAAACGTATTTCTTAGGGATCACCATTCGATGTATGCAATTGTGTTCAGTTCCTTCTGGAGGCCCTAGGGGAGGCTCCTTCCTGCCTCTCCCAGCTCCCGGGGGCTCCAGGCGTCCCTGGGCTTGTGGCCGCATCACTCCAGTCTCTGCCTCCGTCTCCACGTGGCCTCCTCCTCTGTGTCTGTGTCTCCTCTTCTGTCTCTTAGAAGGACACCTGTCATTAGATTTAGGGCCCATCCTAATCCAGGGTGATGTCATTTCAAGATCCTTCACTTAACGACATCTGCAAAAACCGTATTTCCAAATAAGGCTCCATTCATAAGTCCTGGAAGTGACGGCTTCAACATGCTTTCACGCGGCTGCATGATTCATTTCGTCCCAACAGCCTCGTCTGGTGCGTCTCAGGATTAAGGCTCAAAGCTGTAAAGACCTGCACCAAAGTCAGCGTCTGCCAGAAAGAGAAGGCTCTGATAGAATGAAACCGTTGAACCTGAGTTAACTCTTTCTTTCTCTCTTTCTTTCTTTCTTTCTTTCTTTCTTTCTTTCTTTCTTTCTTTCTTTCTTTCTTTCTTTCTTCCTTTCTTTCTTCCTTTCTTCCTTTCTTCCTTTCTTTCTCTCTCTTTCTTCTTTCTTTCCTTCTTTTTTCTCTTTCTTTCTTCCTTCCTTCTTTTCCTTTCTTTCCTTTCTTTTCTTTCTTTGTTTCTTTCTTTCTCTCTCTTTCTTTCTTCTTTCTTTCCTTCTTTCTTTTTTTATTTCTCTTTCTCTCTCTTTCTTTCCTTCTTTCTTTTTTATTTCCCTCCTTCCTTCCTTCCTTTCTTTCTCTTTCTTTCTTTCTTCCTTTCTTTCTCTTTCTTTCTTTCCTTCTTTCTTTCTTTTTCTTTCTTCTTCTTTCTTTGCATCTTTTTTTATTTCTCTCTCTTTCTTTCTTTCCTTCCTTCCTTCTTCTTTCTTTCTTCCTTTCCTTCTTTCTCTTTCTTTCTTTCTCTTTCTTTCATTCCTTCTTTCTTTCTTTTTCTCTTTATTTCTTCTTTCTTTCTTTGCATCTTTCTTTTTTTATTTCTCTTTCTTTCCTTCCTTCCTTCCTTCCTTCTTCTTCCTTTCTTTCTTTCTTTCTTTCTTTCTTTCTTTCTTTCTTTCTTTCTTTCTTTCTTTCTTTCTTTTCTTTCTTTCTTTCTTTCTTTCTTTCTTTCTTTCTTTCTTTCTTTCTTTCTTTCTTTCTTTCTTTCTTTCTTCCTTCCTTCCTTCCTTCCTTCCTTCCTTCCTTCCTTCCTTCCTTCCTTCCTTCCTTCCTTCCTTCCTTCCTTCCTTCCTTCTTTCCTTCTTTCTTCTTTTATATAAGCTTTGCAGGGAAAACTCTTGTCGGCAAAGCTGCTTACCCGTAAGACACAACCATTCTTCACATTCCTCTACATAGACACGGCTGAGTCCCCTCAGACTTTCAAGGCATTGACTCACCGCTGTCCACACTGATGGATGATGGCTTGATTTTAACAGTTTGATCCAACATCATCTCCTCCTTGCATATTTTATGGCAAGAGTCTGCTGACTGAACCCTCTCCCATTGCACCAACTAATTAACCGCTGTGAGGGCAAAACGTTGTTATTGTCAGCATTGCATGGAGCAGCTAATGCTGAGGAAACCCCGTCTGAGTTCGTCAATAGCTCCCCTGTCCTATCCGAGTCTCCAGTGAAATCTGTTTCCTTGATCTCATCTCCATCCTGGACAGTGTCTTTATCTGGTGTTTTCAATACAGTGGACCCTTTTACACGTCACTCATCACTCAAATCTCTGGAAGAAACAGTGTCCTTCTTATTTATTTATTTATTTATGTATTTATTTATTTTTAGACGGAGTCTCGCTCTGTCTCCTAGGCCGCAGTGCAGTGGCACGGTCTTGGCTCACTCCACCCTCTGCCTCCCGGGTTCACGCCATTCTCCTGCCTCAGTCTCCTGAGTAGCTGGGACTACAGGCACCTGCCACCACGCCTGGCTAATTTTTTGTATTTTTAGTGGAGACGGGGTTTCACCGTGTTAGCCAGGATGGTCTCGATCTCCTGACCTCGTGGTCCACCTGCCTCGGCCTCCCAAAGTGCTGGGATTACAGGCTTGAGCCACCGCGCCCGGCCTACTTTTTTTTTTTTTTTGAGACAGAGTCTCACTCTGTGGCCCAGGCTGGAGTGCAGTGGTGTGATCTCGACTCACTGCAACCTCCACCTCCCTGGTTCAAGCAATTCCCCTGCCTCAGCCTCCTGGGTAACTGGGATTACAGGCACCTGCCACTGCGACCAGCTAATTTTTTTGTATTTTTAGTAGAGACGGGGATTCACCGTGTTGGTCAGGCTGGTCTGGAACTCCTGACCTCAGGTGATCCGCCCGCCTCAGCCTCCCAAAGTGCTGGGATGACAGGCGTGAGCCACAGTATCCAGTCATCTTTCTTTCTTGAGTAATGAGTCTTCTTTCCTCTGAGGACGGGTTTTATTTGATCAGCACGCCTGAACGTGGGTGATGTGTAACCTCACTGGCAAGAACACAGCGTGGACGGGAAAGAACCGTCTCTTGAGGTGGCTCACGCCTGTCATCTGAGTGGGGTCCGGGCTCAGCGGCTCGCGTCTGTCATCCCAGCACTCTGGGAGGCCGAGGCAGGTGGATCACCTGACGTCAGGAGTTCGAGACCATCCTGGTCAACATGGTGAAACCCCGTCTCTACTTAAAATATATATATATGTGTGTGTGTGTATATATGTATATATGTGTATATGTGTGTAGATATGTATATGTGTATATATGTATGTATATATGTGTATATATGTATATATGTATGTATATATGTGTATATATGTATATATGTATATATGTATGTATATATGTGTATATATGTATATATGTATATATGTATGTGTATATGTGTGTATATGTGTATGTATATATGTATGTGTATATGTGTATGTGTATATATGTGTATATATGTATATATGTATGTGTATATGTGTGTATATGTGTATGTATATATGTATGTGTATATGTGTATGTGTATATATGTGTATATATGTATATATGTATGTGTATATGTGTGTATATGTGTATGTATATATGTATGTGTATATGTGTATGTGTATATGTGTGTATATGTGTATGTGTATATGTATGTGTATATGTGTATGTGTATATGTGTATGTATATATGTATGTGTATATGTGTATGTGTATATATGTGTATATATGTATATATGTATGTGTATATGTGTGTATATGTGTATGTATATATGTATGTGTATATGTGTATGTGTATATGTGTGTATATGTGTATGTATATATGTATGTGTATATGTGTATGTGTATATGTGTATGTATATATGTATGTGTATATGTGTATGTGTATATGTGTATATATGTATATATGTATGTGTGTATGTGTGTATATGTGTATGTATATATGTATGTGTATATGTGTATGTGTATATGTGTATGTATATATGTATGTGTATATGTGTATGTGTATATGTGTATATATGTATATATGTATGTGTGTATGTGTGTGTATGTGTATGTATATATGTATGTGTATATGTGTATGTGTATATGTGTGTATATGTATATATGTATGTGTATATGTGTATGTATATATGTATGTGTATATGTGTATGTGTATATGTGTATATATGTATATATGTATGTGTATATGTGTGTATATGTGTATGTATATATGTATGTGTATATGTGTATGTGTATATGTGTATATATGTATATATGTATGTGTATATGTGTGTATATGTGTATGTATATATGTATGTGTATATGTGTATGTGTATATATGTGTATATGTATATATGTATGTGTATATGTGTGTATATGTGTGTATGTGTTTATATGTGTATATGTTCATATACATATAAGTGTGTATATATGTGTATATACATATATATGTATATATGTACATACGTATATGTGTGTATATGTATACGTGTATATATGTATATACGTATATATGTGTATATGTACATATACGTATATGTGTGTATATGTATATATGTGTATACATGTATAATACATATTTATACACATATGTGTATATGTGTATATATGTGTATATGTGTGCACATATACATGTATACATATACGCATATATACAAAATACATATATACAATATACATACACATATATATACAAAACACATACATATATACAAAATATATACAAGTATATGCATATATACACACACACACACACACACAGAAATTAGCTGCGCCCGGCCCTGCTGACATTCTTCTGAGTTTCTAACGAACCTTTGGAAAGGAGACAAGCAGACATACGCCTACCTCCGTCAGCAGAGGGGTGACTTTGAATAGAATGGGAGGCAGGTTTGCTCGAAGCATTTCCCAGCCTGACTTTTCCCTTTAGCTTAGTGACTTGGGGGACCCCAAGTTTTATTTTCTCTTCACCGTGGTAAAGGACACAGCTCGGTGTATTAACCGGTTTATTACAAAGGATGACGGACAAGGTGAAGCAGGTACACGTGCATTCACCAACCAGCAACCCCCAGCCCTCTGGCAGGGATTAAAGAGGCTCTATTAGATGGCCGGAATACATCACTTCTTCTGCCACTGGCTATTAAACTCCATCTCCATCCCCCTCTCCTTTCTCTGGAGGTTGGAGGTAAAGTTGAAGACAGGTGGATCACCTGAGGTGATTTTTTTTTAATTTGTATTTTTAGTAGAGACGGGGTTTTACCATGTTGGCCGGGCTGGTCTTGAACTCCTGACTGTGTGATCTGTCTGCCTCGGCCTCCCAAAGGGCTGGGATGACATAACTTAATTTGTTGGTGCAATGGGAGAGGGATTAGTAACCACTATGTGAGGCCGGGCGCGGTGGCTCACGCCTGTCATCCCAGCACTTTGGGAGGCCGAGGCAGGTGGATCACCTGAGGTCGGGAGTTCGAGACCAGCCTGGCCAACATGGTGAAACCCCTGTGTTTACCAAAAATACAAAAATTAGGCAGAGGTGGTGGCTCACATCTGTAGTCCCAGCTACTTGGGAGGTATGGGTGGGAGAATCACTTGTGTGGGGCAAAGAAAGAGCGATCAGACTGTTACTGTGTCTATGTAGAAAGAAGCAGACATAAGAGACCCCATTTTGTTCTGTCCTCACAGAAATTCTTCTGCCTTGAGATGCTGTTAATCTGTAACCCTATAGCCCCAACCCTGTGCTTGCAGGAATGTGTGCTCCCTGCGCTTGCAGGAATGTGTGCTGTGTTGACTCAGGGTTTAATGGATTTAGGGCTATGCAGGATGTGCTTTGTTAAAGAAGGGCTTGAAGGCAGTCTGCTTGGTAAAAGTCATCACCGTTCTCTGATCTCGAGTACCCAGGGACACAAACACTGCGGAAGGCCGGCCGCAGGGACCTCTGCCCGGGAAAGCCAGGTATTGTCCAAGGTTTCTCCCCATGGGATAGTCTGAGATATGGCCTCGTGGGAAGGGAAAGACCGGACCTTCCCCCAGTCCGGACCTTCCCCCAGTCCGACACCCTGTAAAGGGTCTGTGCTGAGGAGGATTAGTAAAAGAGGTCGGCCTCTTTGCAGTTGAGATAAGAGGAAGGCCTCGGTCTCCTGCTTGTCTCTGGGCAATGGTGTAAAACCCATTGTATGTTTTATTTACTGAGATAGGAGAAAACCGCCTTAGGGCTGGAGGCCAGACGTGCTAGCGGCAACACTGCTCTTTCATGCAGAGATGTTTGTATTCCAGATGTTTGCATACGGGATGTTTGTATAGATGTTTGTATATGTTTGTAGACCTGCACCTCAAGGCATGGCACCTTTGCGTCACCTTGTATCTTTGTTCGCATGTTTTCCTGCTGACCCTCTCCCCACTATTACCCTATTGTCCTGCCACATCCCCCTCTCTGAGATGGTAAAGAGATAATGATCAATGAATACTGAAGGAACTCAGAGACCAGTCCCAGGCCAGCACGGTCCTCCTTATGCCGAGCGCCCGTCCCCTGGGCCCGCTTTTCTTTCTCTATACTTTGTCTCTGTCTCTTATTTCTTTTCTCAGCCTCTCGGGGTCCACCTGACGAGAACCGCCCACAGGTGTGGAGAGGGAGGCCACCCCTTCGACTTGAACCCGGGAAGCGGAGGTGGCAGTGAGCCGAGATCGCACCACTGCACTCCAGCCTGGGGGACGGAAAGAACGTTCCAAACCTCAAATCACAGGATTGCACCCTCTGGCTCCCAGCCCCTGTCCTTAAAACCCTTTCAAAACACGGTGCATTTAGACAAACTCTGCTGTGGTTCGTGTATTTCTCTCATTCGGTCAACAACCAGGGTTTTAAGACCGGTGTTGTAGGAGCGCAGGTATAAATTCCAAATATACACCAGGCGTGGTGGCTCACATCTGTCATCCCAGCACTTTGGGAGGCCGAGGCGGGGGGATCACGAGGTCAGGAGATCGAGACCAGCCTGGCTAACACGGTGAAACCCCGTCTCTACTAAAAATATAAAAATTAGCCGGGCGTGGTGGCAGGTGCCTGTAGTCCCAGCTACTCGGGAGGCTGAGGCAGGAGAATCACTTGGACCCAGGTGGTGGAGGTGGCAGTGAGCCGAGATCGTGCCACTGCACTCCAGCCTGGGCGACAGAGTGAGACTCAGTCTCCAAAAATAAGTCAATAAATAAAAGCTAAAATAGCTTAGCTGGGAATGACCATCACACCTCTCGTCCTAGCGACTTGGGAGGTTGTGGTGGGAGGACGGCTTGAGCTCAGAAGTTCAAGACCAGCGTGGGCCACGTTGCAAACCTACGGCCCTACAAACACTAACAAAAATGAGCCGGGTGTCCTGGTGCACAGACCTACAGTCCCAGGGGTTTGGGACGTGGAAAGTCAGTCAAAAAAAAAAAAAAAAAAAAAAAAAGGATGAGGAGACCCAAAGTCAGGCAAGCAAGCTTTAGTGAGCTGCTTGGCTGGATTTTTACCAGAGTTAGAGCAGGCAGCCCCAGTTACAGACGACAGCAGGGTTTTATAGGATCAGAACCAGGTCAGGGGGTGGGGAAGGTGGGTCAGGGGTGCAGGAGAACTGGGTTGGGGTCGGGAGAGCTGAGTAGGGAGGGGCAGGTATCTTGACCGCATCCTGGAGATGATTTTTCCAGCGTGGTTATGCGGGGTGAACACACATGGTAACCGCATCCTGTAACTGTCTGGACAAACAGTTACTGGAGGGGTCAGTGAAGAGGGGCGTGAGCGCCAGAGACTGTGAGGCCTGTGGGAGGAGAAGGGAACGGTCCGGCACGGGTGACCTTAACAGAAGGAACCCTTGAGCCCGGGAGGTCGAGGCTCTGCCGTGAGCCATGATCGCGCCACCGCACTCCAGCCTGGGCCACAGACAGAGCCAGACCCTGTCTCCAAATATATACACATAGAAGCCGGGCGCGGTGGCTCACGCCTGTGATCCCAGCAGTTTGGGAGGCCGAGGCGGGCGGATCACCTGAGGTCAGCCGTTCGAGACCAGCCTGGTCAACGTGGTGAAACCCCGTCTCTACCAAAAATACAAAAATTAGCCAGATGTGGTGGTGGGCACCTGGAATCTCAGCACTTTGGGAGGACAAGGCAGGTGGATCACCTGAGGTCAGGAGTTCAAGACCAGCCTGGCCAACACGGTGAAACCCCGTCTCTATGAAAAAATCCAAAAATTAGCGAGGCTCGGTGGTGTGCACCTGTAGTCCCAGCTACTTGGGACGCTAAGGCAGGAGAATGGTTTGAACCCAGGAGGTGGAGGTTGCAGTGAGCCGAGACTGCGCCATTGCACTCCAGCCTGGGCAACGGGGTGAGACTCCATCTCAGAAAGAAAAAAAACAAAAAAAATAGATGTTGCTTTGACCCCAGACACAGCCATGCTGGCCTTTCCAACAACAAACACGGCTGTCCCGTCAGATACACTCAGCAAGGATTTCCTTTGTGGGGGTCACTTGAGGTCTAGCAGGGTCATCCCAGGCTGCAACTCAAACCCAGGAGACATGGTCAAAGGCTCCTCCCAGGACGAGACGGGTCAATCAAACAGCAACGCACCTGAAAATCACGTGCAACGGGTGCACGACGGCAACCACGTCCACAGCCCAGGGTTCTCAGATGGTGTAATTAGTCTTGGGAAGGCTTAAAAGCTGCGTGCCACGTTCAAACTCCCAAGGAAGAGGATGGCCCTGCTGAGATACCTGCCATCATCACAGCCGGGAAGGTGAACACAGGAGCTCGGAGGAAGACCTGGAAAAAGACGAAGGAAATTTACAATCCCAAAGAGCATGGGGTTTTCGACTGGTTATGGGAAGAAAGGACAGGTGAATTGCAGTGGAGAATATGGGTAATTCACGCAGAGCCGGCTGTGTGGGAGACCAGAGTTTCATTATTACTCAAGTCCGTCTACCCGATAATTTGGGGATTGAAGTTTTTATTCTTATTTTTATTTTATTTTATTTTACTTTATTTTACTTGATTTTATTTTATTTTACTTTACTTTATTTTGTTTTATTTATTTTACTTTACTTTATTTTATTTTACTTTATTTTATTTTATTTTGTTTTGTTTTATTTTATTTTACTTTATTTTATTTTATTTTACTTTACTTTTTTATTTTACTTTACTTTATTTTATTTTACTTTATTTTATTTTACTTTATTTTATTTTATTTCACTTTACTTTACTTTATTTTATTTTACTTTATTTTATTTTATTTTACTTTATTTTATTTTATTTTATTTTATTTTACTTTATTTTACTTCATTTTATTTTACTTTATTTTATTTTATTTTATTTTATTTTACTTTATTTTACTTTATTTTATTTTACTTTACTTTATTTTATTTTATTTTACTTTACTTTTTAATTTTATTTTATTTTACTTTATTTTATTTTACTTTACTTTATTTTATTTTATTTTACTTTATTTTACTTTACTTTATTTTACTTTACTTTACTTTTATTTTATTTTATTTTATTTTATTTTATTTTATTTTTCTGAGACGGAGTCTCGCTCTGTCACCCAGGCTGGAGTGCAGTGGCACAATCTCCGCTCACTGTAACCTCCACCTCCCGGGTTCAAGTGATTCTCCTGCCTCATCCTCCCGAGCAGCTGGGATGACAGGTGCCCGCCACCACACCCGGCTAATTTTTGTATTTTTAGTAGACACAGGGTTTCACCGTGTTGGTCAGGCCGGTCTCCAACTCCTGACCTCACAATCCACCCGCCTCAGCCTCCCAAAGTGCTGGGATGACAGGTGTGAGCCACGGCGCCCGGCAGGGGATTGGAGATTTTAAGGGTAATTTGGTGGCTGGGGGCTCGGGAGGTAGAGAGGGCTGACTGGTCAGGTTGGGGATGAAATCGTAGGGGGTTGAAGTGAATTCTTGCTGTTGTCTACTCCTGTGTGGGATGGCTGACATGTGGTTGAGCCAGATGGCAGGTCTGGGTGGTGTCATCTCCTGCGTTGGAATCCAGGGTCTGCAATACATCTCCAACAGTGACCTCAGGTTTTGCAACAGTGGTGTATCCCCAGGAGCTATTCATCCAACCCTGACCTTAGGTTTTGCATCAATGGTGCATCCCCAGGAGCTATTCATCCAACCCTGACCTTAGGTTTTGCATCAATGGTGTATCCCCAGGAGCTATTCATCCAACAGTGACCTTAGGTTTTGCACCAATGGTGTATCCCCAGGAGCTATTCATCCAACAGTGACCTTAGGTTTTGCATCAGTGGTGTATCCCCAGGAGCTATTCATCCAACCCTGACCTTAGGTTTTGCATCAATGGTGTATCCCCAGGAGCTATTCATCCAACAGTGACCTTAGGTTTTGCACCAATGGTGTATCCCCAGGAGCTATTCATCCAACAGTGACCTTAGGTTTTGCATCAATGGTGTATCCCCAGGAGCTATTCATCCAACCCTGACCTTAGGTTTTGCACCAATGGTGTATCCCCAGGAGCTATTCATCCAACAGTGACCTTAGGTTTTGCATCAGTGGTGTATCCCCAGGAGCTATTCATCCAACCCTGACCTTAGGTTTTGCATCAATGGTGTATCCCCAGGAGCTATTCATCCAACCCTGACCTTAGGTTTTGCACCAATGGTGTATCCCCAGGAGCTATTCATCCAACAGTGACCTTAGGTTTTGCATCAATGGTGCATCCCCAGGAGCTATTCATCCAACCGTGACCTTAGGTTTTGCATCAATGGTGTATCCCCAGGAGCTATTCATCCAACCCTGACCTTAGGTTTTGCATCAATGGTGCATCCCCAGGAGCTATTGGGGAGGTTCAGACTGCTGGAGCCAGAGGCTCCATACGGTCCCTCAACGGTAATTCCTCCTCTTGTAGCTAACTTGTTAGTCCTGCCGAGGCAGACTGGTCCCCAAGCAAGAGGGTTCCCCACCTCCCTGCCCTCCAAGAAAAGGGCCATTGTCAGTTTTGTGTCAGAGTTTAAACTAGAAGCTAAATTCCTTCCAGGAGGCTACTTTGGTCTATGCCCAGGAACGAATGAAGACAGTTTGGAGGTGAGAAGGAAGAGGGGTGGGGGCGGTGGCGAGGTCTAATGTCTTTCGCTGTCATAACTTCTTCAGGTATAATGTTTGCAAAGGCGGTTTCAGGAGGATGGGGAGGAACGAGGGGGTCAGGAGAGAGCCAGTTCCTTCATGGCAGCCCCTGGGGGGAGAGTGTGGACACGGCCCCTCCTCCTCCTCCTCCTCCATCATCCCAGTCCCAGGGGAGAGTGTGGACACTTCCCCTCCTCCTCCTCCTCCTCCTCGTCCATCATCCCAGTCCCAGGGGAGAGTGTGGACACATCCCCTCCTCCTCCTCCTCCATCATCCCAGTCCCAGGGGAGAGTGTGGACACATCCCCTCCTCCTCCTCCTCCATCATCCCAGTCCCAGGGGAGAGTGTGGACACATCCCCTCCTCCTCCTCCTCCATCATCCCAGTCCCAGGGGAGAGTGTGGACACGGCCCCTCCTCCTCCTCCATCATCCCAGTCCCAGGGGGGAGTGTGGACACATCCCCTCCTCCTCCTCCATCATCCCAGTCCCAGGGGGGAGTGTGGACACGGCCCCTCCTCCTCGTCCATCATCCCAGTCCCAGGGGAGAGTGTGGACACATCCCCTCCTCCTCCTCCTCCATCATCCCAGTCCCAGGGGAGAGTGTGGACACATCCCCTCCTCCTCCTCCTCCATCATCCCAGTCCCAGGGGAGAGTGTGGACACATCCCCTCCTCCTTCTCCATCATCCCAGTCCCAGGGGAGAGTGTGGACACATCCCCTCCTCCTCCTCCTCCATTATCCCAGTCCCAGGGGAGAGTGTGGACACATCCCCTCCTCCTTCTCCTCCATCATCCCAGTCCCAGGGGAGAGTGTGGACACATCCCCTCCTCCTCCTCCTCCATCATCCCAGTCCCAGGGGAGAGTGTGGACACATCCCCTCCTCCTTCTCCATCATCCCAGTCCCAGGGGAGAGTGTGGACACATCCCCTCCTCCTCCTCCTCCATCATCCCAGTCCCAGGGGAGAGTGTGGACACGGCCCCTCCTCCTCCTCCATCATCCCAGTCCCAGGGGGGAGTGTGGACACATCCCCTCCTCCTCCTCCATCATCCCAGTCCCAGGGGAGAGTGTGGACACATCCCCTCCTCCTCCTCCATCATCCCAGTCCCAGGGGAGAGTGTGGACACATCCCCTCCTCCTCCTCCTCCATCATCCCAGTCCCAGGGGGGAGTGTGGACACATCCCCTCCTCCTCCTCCATCATCCCAGTCCCAGGGGGGAGTGTGGACACATCCCCTCCTCCTCCTCCATCATCCCAGTCCCAGGGAGAGTGTGGACACATCCCCTCCTCCTCCTCCTCCATCATCCCAGTCCCAGGGGAGAGTGTGGACACGGCCCCTCCTCCTCCTCCATCATCCCAGTCCCAGGGGGGAGTGTGGACACATCCCCTCCTCCTCCTCCATCATCCCAGTCCCAGGGGGGAGTGTGGACACATCCCCTCCTCCTCCTCCATCATCCCAGTCCCAGGGGAGAGTGTGGACACATCCCCTCCTCCTTCTCCATCATCCCAGTCCCAGGGGAGAGTGTGGACACATCCCCTCCTCCTCCTCCTCCATCATCCCAGTCCCAGGGGAGAGTGTGGACACGGCCCCTCCTCCTCCTCCATCATCCCAGTCCCAGGGGGGAGTGTGGACACATCCCCTCCTCCTCCTCCATCATCCCAGTCCCAGGGGGGAGTGTGGACACATCCCCTCCTCCTCCTCCTCCTCCATCATCCCAGTCCCAGGGGAGAGTGTGGACACATCCCCTCCTCCTCCTCCTCCTCCTCCATCATCCCAGTCCCAGGGGAGAGTGTGGACACATCCCCTCCTCCTCCTCCTCCATCATCCCAGTCCCAGGGGAGAGACTGTGGACACATCCCCTCCTCCTCCTCCATCATCCCAGTCCCAGGGGGGAGTGTGGACACATCCCCTCCTCCTCCTCCTCCATCATCCCAGTCCCAGGGGAGAGTGTGGACACTTCCCCTCCTCCTCCTCCTCCATCATCCCAGTCCCAGGGGGGAGTGTGGACACATCCCCTCCTCCTCCTCCATCATCCCAGTCCCAGGGGGGAGTGTGGACACATCCCCTCCTCCTCCTCCTCCTCCTCCATCATCCCAGTCCCAGGGGAGAGTGTGGACACATCCCCTCCTCCTCCTCCTCCTCCATCATCCCAGTCCCAGGGGAGAGTGTGGACACATCCCCTCCTCCTCCTCCTCCTCCATCATCCCAGTCCCAGGGGGGAGTGTGGAAACATCCCCTCCTCCTCCTCCTCCATCATCCCAGTCCCAGGGGAGAGTGTGGACACATCCCCTCCTCCTCCTCCTCCTTCTCCATCATCCCAGTCCCAGGGGGGAGTGTGGACACTTCCCCTCCTCCTCCTCCATCATCCCAGTCCCAGGGGGGAGTGTGGACACTTCCCCTCCTCCTCCTCCTCCATCATCCCAGTCCCAGGGGAGAGTGTGGACACATCCCCTCCTCCTCCTCCTCCTCCATCATCCCAGTCCCAGGGGAGAGTGTGGACACATCCCCTCCTCCTCCTCCTCCTCCATCATCCCAGTCCCAGGGGAGAGTGTGGACACATCCCCTCCTCCTCCTCCTCCATCATCCCAGTCCCAGGGGGGAGTGTGGACAAGGCCCCTCCTCCTCCTCCATTGCAGCCCCAGTGGGTGAGGGTGTGGACACCGCCTCTCCTCCACCTCAATCCCAGGGACTTCAGGTGTAGACAGGACCCTTCCTCCATCCCAGCCCCAAGGGGGAGACGGCGTATCCCCTCCTGCATCCCAAACCCAGCGGCTGAGGACTTTGGCGACATGCCCATGGTACCCTGTCCTTTCTGTTGCTGGGGCGTCCACAGCATATGCCATGTCTACCCCTTGATGGACACCAGGATGAGCCCCTCCACACCCGTTTAATCTCCAGCTGTCCCGTACCCGGGGATGCCTATCCTGGTTGGAAATCTGTGCTGTCCAGAATCCCCATAGCCTTGCGTCTCCCCCTGTGACCTTGTGTGTTTCTTCATGGAGCCGGAATCCTCCGGCCTCCCCCTCCCAGGCAGCCCGGCTGGGGCCTCCCTCCTCCTCTCCCTCGCAGCCCGTGCCAGAGACCCTTCAGTTGGCGGTGGCCCCTTTGCTTTTTATTATTTTAATTGGTGCTTGAGCCCTGCAGGTTTACGACCCCCGTGTTTACACTAACTGGACTTTAATAACTCACCTAAGAGCTAACAGCAGCGTGGGGTTCTATAAATGTTTTCATTCACACAGACCCACCCAGCTCTTTCCATCCACACCCAGTGTGGTCGGGACATAAAATCCCCGGCCGCCCCCTTCCCGTTTCTTTAAACGTTTCCAACAGCCTCTGACTTTTATGTTGTGCGCTTGTCTAAGGCCGTTGACACCCCCCCCCCAGAGCCCCATAAACCACCGCTTAGGAAAATCTACGTTTAGCACCTGCCCTGTGTGAGAGGGGGGCAAATCCCACAGAAACAAAAACCCCACTGTTCCCAGAGCTCTCTCCGGGTAAGAAAACGCATTGGGGCGACCTCAGGAAAACAGCCAGACGCCCGAGAATGTGCACCTGAAGATGCTTTCGGGTTTTCTCTGTCCGTCCTAATCTGTCTGAGCCTAAGACAGCTTTCTTATCCCAAGAAATTAGGAAAAGATTGCATATCCTAAGAAACGATCCAGCCGAAGAAGTCGGGCTGGGCTGTGGGATGTTGGGAGTTTTACAGGACCAGGTATGGGGCCCACTGAGGGGACATTCAATATATAATATAATAGAATAAATATGATGTAATAGAATAGAATATAATTGATTTATTTATTTAGAGATGGAGTTTCACTCTTGTTGCCCAGGCAACAGGAAGTTGGGCTTGGCTGTGAGATGTTGGGAATTTTACAGGACAAGGGTATGGAGCCAACTGAGGGGATATTGAATGTATCTATCTATCTATCTATCATCTATCTATCTATCTACCATCTATCTGTCTATCTATCTATCTATCTATTATCTATCTATCATCTATCTATCATCTATCTATCTATCTATTATCTATCTATCTATCATCTATCTATCTGTCTATGTATCTATCTATCTATTATCTATCTATCATCTGTCTATCATCTATCTATCTATTATCTATCTATCTATCATCTATCTATCATCTATCTATCATCTATCTATCTTATCTATTATCTATCTATATATTATCTATCTATCTATATTATCTATCATCTATCTATCATCTATTATCTATCATCTATCTATCTATCTATTTATCTATCTATCATCTATTTATCTATCTATGTATATATTATCTATCTAGCTAGCTATCTATGTATCTATTATCTATCTATCTATCATCTATCTATCTATCTAGCTATTATCTATCATCTGTCTATTTATCTATCTATGTATCTATTATCTATCTATCATCTATTTTATTCTATCTATCTATTATCTATCTATCTAGCTATTATCTATCTATCTATCTATCTATCTATCTATCTATCTATCTATTTAGGGACGGAGTTTCGCTCTTGTTGCCCAGGCAACAAGAGGTTGGGCTTGTGGGACATTGGGAATTTTACAGGACAAGGGTATGGAGCCAACAGAGGGGACATTGAATGTATCTATCTATCAATCATCTATCTATCTATCTATCTATCTATCTATCTATCTATCTATCTATCTGTCTATCAATCATCTATCTATCTATCTATCTATCTATCTATCATCTATTTATCTATCAATCATCTATCTATCTATCATCTATGTATCTATCTATTATCTATCTATCTATCTATCTATCTATCTATCTATCTATCTATCTAGAGATGGAGATTCGCTCTTGTTGCCCAGGCAACAAGAAGTTGGGTTTGGCTGTGGGACGTTGGGAATTTTACAGGAGAAGGGTATGGAGCCAACTGAGGGGACATTGAATGTATCTATCTATCTATCTATCTATCTATCTATCTATCTATCTATCTATCATCTATCTAGCTATCTAGCTATCATCTATCTATGTATCTATCTATCTATCATCTATCTAGCTATCTAGCTATCATCTATCTAGCTATCTAGCTATCATCTATCTATGTATCTATCTATCATCTATCTATCTATCTATCTATCTATCTATCTATCTATCTATCTAGAGATGGAGATTCGCTCTCGTTGCCCAGGCAACAAGAAGTTGGGCTGGGCTGTGGGACGTTGGGAATTTTACAGGAGAAGGGTATGGAGCCAACTGAGGGGACATTGAATGTATCTATCTATCTATCTATCTATCTATCTATCTATCTATCTATCTATCTATCTATCTAATCTATCTATGTATCTATCTATCTGTCTGTCTGTCTATGTATCTGTCTATGTATGTATGTATGTATGTATGTATGTATGTATGTATCTATCTATCTATCTATCTATCTATCTATCTATCTGTCTGTCTGTCTATCTATGTATCTGTCTATGTATGTATGTATGTATGTATCTATCTATCTATCTATCTATCTATCTATCTATCTATCTATGTATCTATCTATGTATCTATGTATCTATCTATGTATCTGTCTGTCTATCTATCTATCTATCTATCTATCTATCTATCTATCTATCTATGTATCTATCTATCTATCTATCTGTCTGTCTGTCTATCTATGTATCTGTCTATGTATGTATGTATGTATCTATCTATCTATCTATGTATCTATGTATCTATCTATGTATCTATGTATCTATCTACGTAACTGCCTATCTATCTATGTATCTATGTATCTATGTATCTATCTATCTATCTATGTATCTGTCTGTCTGTCTGTCTATCTATCTATCTATCTATCTTGAGACAGAGTTTTCCTCTTGTCCCCCAGGCTGGAGTGCAATGGCACGATCTCGGCTCACTGCAACCTCCACCTCCTGAGTTCCAGTGATTCTCCTGCCTCAGCCTCCGAGTAGCTGGGATTACAGGCCTGCACCACCACATCCGGCTTATTTTTGTATTTTAAGTGGCAATAGGCTTTCACCATGTTGGTCAGGCTGGTCTCGAACTTCTGACCTCAGGTGATCCACCTGCCTCGGCGTCCCATAGTGCTGGGATGACAGGCGTGAGCCACTGCACCTGGCCTTGTTGAATGCATTTATAGGATGCCAGACATCTGGGGGCCTAGACGCTGTACATTCTTGTGCAAAATTCCAAGAACCCAGCTTGGGAGATGATGGTGCCTTGGCGTGGAGGGTAAGATATTTGCAGCCGAGGACGTCCTAAATCTTGGCTTACGCTTTCAACAGCCGCGTTAAACATGGGCTTGGAGAGAACGTTGAAAACTGACTCTTTCAGAGATTTCAAAATGTGAAACGTGTATAACCCTATGTCAAAATGTCACATTACACCCCATAATATGTACGTTATAGATCCTAATTTCAATTCATTATATACATATGCATATATGTATATAATGGGGTATGTGTGTGTATAGATATGTAATAGGGCATGATAATATGTATTTATTTTATTATACATTTAATACATATAAATACATACAATAAATATGCATATATAAATTTATATTTATATATTATACACTATATAATATATGATATGTTACAAATTACATTATTTTAATATTAATTATACTATATAACACGTATAATTATATAATATATAATATAAAATGTATTATAACGTTATATATATTTTATAATATATAATATATTTTATACTATAAAATATATTATAACGTTATATATAATATATTATAATGTTATATATAATAATATATTTTATAGTATAAAATATATTATAACATTATATATAATAATATATAATATATTAATATTAATATAATATATTTTAATTATATAAAAATATATTAATTATATAAAATATATTATTTATATTTTTATTATATTTATACAGTTATATAAATTATATAAAATATATTATTATATATAATAATATATGATATTATGCACAATTACTATATAGTATATATTTTATATATAATACATACAATTATATTTTATGTATATTATATTATATTTTATGTATAATATAATAAATTATATTTACACATGATATGTATAATTATATTTTATATATAATATGTACAATTATTATATAATATATAAATATATTATTTTAAATATATTGTATATCTTTAAATATATATTTATACATATTACATACATAACTATATAATGGGGTACAATAATATATATTTATTTTAATATAATAAATACATATAATAAATGTGTATTTATATGTAAATATATTTAAAATATATGTATATGTTATATAAATGTATTATGCGGTACAATAATATAGGTATGTTATTATACATATAAATAAATATATAAATAGATATGTATTACATTATATCTATTTAAATGTATATATATTTGTACATTACATATTATGGGGTACATTGATTGCATATTAAATATACGCAATTCTTATTGGTCAATGAAAAATAAAAAATGAAAAAGGAAAGGGAAGAAGACAGACGAAACCCGTGGTCAGCTCTCGTGGGAGTGTGGAAAGCGCGTCCAGAGCTCAGAGGTTTCTCTTCCCTTCTGTCGTTTCACGATGAGGCACCGCTATGAGGCAAATGTGAGAAATATCTCTTGGCTCAGAGGATAAAGACAGGCAGCGCTGGCATGAACACAGCAAAGGCCTTTAGGTCACGTCACCACATTTGCAGAAGAATATCCATGTTTCACGTGAATGCGTTGTTCTCCTTGGCCAAAATCAATCCAAGGAAGACATGGCGTGAGTTCTACTCTCTGATTCTATGAGTATGACTATTTTAGATTCCTCATGTAAGGGATATCATGAAGTATTTGTATTTCCGTGCCTGGCTTATCTCACGAAACATAATGTCCTCCAGGTTCACCTGTGTTGTTGCAAAGGACAAGATTTTCTTCTTTTTCAAGGCTGAGTAATATTCCAATGCACTAGATTATTGATATCCCAATTTCTTTATCTGCGCATCCATTCACGGTCACTTGGTTGCATGTCTTGGCTCTTGTGGATAATTCTCTCAATTTCTTTATCCATTCATCCATTCATGCTCAGTTGCTTTGGTTCCGTGTCTTGGCCATTGTGGATAATTTTCACAATTTCTTTATCCATTCATCCATTCATGGCCTCTTGGTTTGGTCTGTTCTTGGCCATTGTGGATAATTTTCACAATTTCTTTATCCATTCATCCATTCATGGTCTCTTGGTTTGCCCGTGTCTTGGCTATTGTGGATAATTCATCAGTGACCATGGGAATCCAGGTATTTCTTCGAGATCCTCATGTCAGTTTTTTGGGGGGCAGAAATAAAGCTGTTTGATATGGTTTGGCTCTGTCCCCTGACCCCAAAACCTCATCATGAATTGTGGTTCCCATTCTCCCCAGCTGTCATGAGAGGGACCCAGTGGGAGGCAATTTAATCATGGGGATGGTTACCCTCATGCTGTTCTCGTGATACTGAGTGGGTTCTCACAAGATCTGATTAATTTTTTTTTTTTCTATTTAGATGGCGTCTCAGTCTGTCGCCAGGCTGGAGTGCAGTGGTGCGATCTTGGCTCACTGCAACCTCCACCTCCCGGGTTCAAGCAATTCTCCTGCCTCAACCTCCCAAGTAGCTGGGACTACAGGTGCGTGCCACCACACCCGGCTAGTTTTTGTATTTTTAGGAGAGATGGGGTTTCACCATGTTGCCCAAGATGGTCTCGATCTCTTGACCTTGTGATGCACCCACCTCGGCCTCCTAAAGTGCTGGGATTACAGGCGTGAGTCACCGCGCCCGGCCCAGACGTGGTTCTTCTTTTACTCATTTCCACTTGATTACAGTAGGACGAAGATACATGGAGGGGTTGGGGCAAACGATGACTTCCTTCTCTCTCTGCCTCCTCTTAAACCCGCACACACCTGCTCTCCAGGATTATCATTTATTTGCTGGTTCTCAGTGGGATGACGCCTCAGAAGAATTGAGCAGAGAAAGGAACCCTTCCTGGTCTTCTCTGTACAGGTGTGTTGGTTGACCCAGGCTTCTACGACAGGACATACCACAGCCTGGTTGACTTATAAACATCTGGACATTTATTGCTCACGTTTCTGGAGGTTGGAAGTCCAAGACCAAGGCGTGGAAGATTCAGAGTCTGGTGGGATCCGGGTTCCCGGTTCATAGACAGCACCGTCTCGCTGCGTCTTTACATGGTGGAAGGGGTGAAGGAGCTCCCTTGGTTCCTTTTTATGAGGTCACTGATCCCATTCATGAAGCTCCATCCTCATGATTTTGTCAGCTCCCAAAGCTTCCCACCTCCTAATGCCGTCGCCGTGAAGCAGAGAATGTCAACACAGGAATATAAGGGAACACCGACATTCAGACCACAGCAGGCAGCAGAGAGCAATTCCTCTAGCAGCTTTGGGGAATGGCTGGTCTATCATCACATTAGTCCGCGTGGGCTGCCATCACACAGTCCCACAGACCTGGTGGCTTCAATAAGATGAATTGATTCTCCCACCGTCCTGGAGGCTGGACGTCTGAGATCCAGGTGTGGGCAGGGCTGGTTCCTCCTGAGGCGTCTCTCCTGGGCTTGGAGATGCCGTCTTCTCCCTGTGTCCTCACGGGGTCGTCCCTCTGTGTGTGTCTGTGTCCTCATCTCCTCCTCTTATGAGGCATCTTAGTCCATCTCAGGCTGCTATCACAGAACACCATAGACTGGGTGGATTGTAAACAACAGACATTGATTCTCCCACAGTCCTGGAAGATGGAAATCTGAGATACAGGTGTGCGCTGGGCTGGTTCCTCCTGAGGCCTCTCTCCTGGGCTTGGAGACGCCGTCTTCTCCCTGTGTCCTCATAGGGTCAACCCTCTGTGTGTGTCTGTGTCCTCATCCTCTTTTCTTATGGGATGTCTTAGTCCATCTCAGGCTGCTATCACAGAACACCAGAGACTGGGTGGCTTAGAAACAACAGACATTGATTCTCCCACAGTCCTGGAGGCTGGAAATCTGAGATCCAGGTGTGGGCAGGGCTGGTTCCTCCTGAGGCCTCTCTCCTGGGCTTGGAGACGCCGTCTTCTCCCTGTGTCCTCACGGGGTCGTCCCTCTGTGTGTGTCTGTGTCCTCATCTCCTCCTCTTATGAGATGTCTCAGTCCATTTCAGGCTGCTGTCACAGAATACCATAGACTGGGTGGTTATAAACAACAGACATTGATTCTCCCACAGTCCTGGAGGCCGGAGGTCTGAGATGAAGGTGTGGGCAGGGCTGGTTCCTCCTGAGGCCTCTCTCCTGGGCTTGGAGACGCCGTCTTCTCCCTGTGTCCTCACGTGGTCATCCCTCTGTGTGTGTCTGTGTCCTCATCTCCTCTTCTTCTAAGGACTCCAGCCATCTTGAATTAGGCTCCACCGTACACACCTCTTTTTACCTCAATCACCTCTTTAGAGACCCCAGCTCCAAATCCAGTCACCTTGCTGAGGTCCTGGGGTTTAGGACTTCCACACATGAATATGGACGGGGCGGTGGGGGGGATCATGCAGAGTCCATCAGACTCACAATAGCACCTTCTTAATTTTACGAGGTGCTTTTAGGGAGAGCCGTGAGATATGGCGGTCACGCTCGATGGCTGGATGGTGGAAACAAAAGTTAAGGGAGAAGCATCCGTCCCATCTGTCTCATGCATTCCAAAGCCACTCGATGGGCCTCCAAGATGCAAGAGTTACCAGGTGAACTTGGAGGTCCACCAAGTCTGTGAGCATCGACAGTATCTAAGATCAACAAAATATGCTGGTGGAGACGGCGAGAATCTTGCCAGAGCTGGAAGGGCACTTCTCTCCCCAGAACTATGCTGAGGCACACACAGCACTTCTCCACTCCTTCAGTCATAAGACGTCCTCGATGTCTGCAGAAGCCACAGCTGAAATAGAAGCACAGCTCTCATTTTTTGGTTACGCTGCCTCACGGGAAGATCAATGAGATTGCTGTTCTGTCCAGCATTTCCCTCTATTCTCATGCAATTACTGCGTGCAGCCCTCTCTTCCGAGAAGAAGATGGTAACAAAACTTTTTTTTTTTTTTGAGACGGAGTTTCGTTCTTGTTGCCCAGTCTGGAGTGCAACGGCACGAACTCGGCTCACCGCAACCTCTGCCTCCCGGGTTCAAGTGATTCTCCTGCCTCAGCCTCCCGAGTAGCTGGGATCACAGGTGCCCACCACCACACCCAGCTAATTTTTGTATTTTTAGTAGAGACAGGGTTTCTCCATGTTGGCCAGGATGGTCTCGAACTCCCGACCTCAGATGATCCACCTGCCTCAGCCTCCCAAAGTGCTGGGATTATAGGCATGAGCCATGATGCCCAGCCTGGTAGGAAAACATGTTAAGGCTCACCACGGTGGCTCATGCCTGTAATTCCAGCTCTTTGGGAGGCCAAGACCTGCAGATGGTTTGAGTTGAATAGTTGGAGACCAGCCTGGGCAAGATGGTGAAACCCTGTCTCTACAAAAAACCTAAAACCTACTCAGACGTGGTTGTGCACGCTCGTAATTTGAGCTACTTGGGAGGCTGAGGTGGGAGGATCACCTGAGCCCGGGAGGTTGAGGGTTCAGTGAGCCATGAATGTACTACAGCACTCCAGCCTAGACCACAAAGCAAGACTCCTTTTAAAAAGAATTTTTTTGGCCAGCCACCGGGGCTCACGCCTGTCATCCCAGCACTTTGGGAGGTGGAGGCAGGTGGATCACCTGAGGTCAGGAGTTCGAGACCAGCCTGGCCAACATGGTGAAACTCCGTTGCTACTAAAAATACAAAAATTAGCCAGGCGTGGTGGCGGGCACTTGTAATCCCAGTTCCTCAGGAGGCTGAGGCAGGAGAATTGCTCAAATCTGAGAGGCAGAGGTCGCAGTGAGCCGAGATCTCACCATTGCACTCCAGCCTGGGCAACACAGCAAGACTCTGTTTAAAAAAAAAAGAGAAAGGTTTGACATATATTTTACGTAGCTAGGTTGCCTCTTACTCCCTGATGTTTAAATTTTCTGATGATCTGCAGTGACAATGGACAGAACTTGGGAAAACCCCAAATTAAAATAATTCATGTGTTTTCCCGTCTTTTTTTTTTTTAATGCTGGACCCTACGTATTACCATTTATGTTCTGATTAGCAAACACCCCACTAATGGACTTAACATCCGTGGTTCATAAGGAAACTCTGTGTTCTTACTGCAGAGAGCTAAACACATCGGAAATTAGCAAAATCTGTGACCCGAGAACTAGCAATTCATAAATTCATTAGATTAAAAAAACAAAAAACCAGGGCAAGCAACGCAGCCATCCAGCAATCCTGTTAATAGCTTTTCTTCCAATGTCTAATTTACATTTCTGCCTGCCCTGGTAAAGATATTACTTCATTAAGTTGTTTTTTTTTTCCCCCCCTAAATGAGAGAAATTTTAATGACTTCTCTTATTCATTCTTTCCATATGTAAGTAGTTATGTTTCTTACAAATGGAAATGAGACCTGAAAATTACCACAAATGGGGCCAAGCCGCACAGTCCATGTGTTCGTATTTGGAGACGGCCAAACTGCTTCCTCGAATTACGGTTAACCCTCCCGTCCATTGAGCAGACGGCCCTAATACGTGGACTTTGAAAGTCCCTCTCGTTAAATTTATTTGAGACCGCCAAGAACACGCCAGTCCAGCTTCAGCAAATGAGCTCTGATAATATCAACCACCTGGTAAGCCCTGGTCCCCGGGGAACCCTGCATGGCTACGTCTGACCCCTGGCCCCTTGGCCTTCTGATCCTGGGGCTCAGTTCAGACAAGAAGGCGATTCTGAGAAAAAACACCTGTTGCTGTGGCTGACCCCGGAGTCAGGGTTTGGAGGGAAGGGCCTCCGGGCCTTCAGCACAGGTGTTTCCTCCAGCAGGCCCGGGGAGTTCGAGAAGCCACTGGGATGAGGAGGGAGCCAGGCAGCACGGTGCTGGGCAGGGGATGGCACTTTTCACGTCCCAGAACTCTGGGACACTCCATGGCAGGACAACACGTGGAAAGGAGGGATTACTCCAGACTCTACAGAACATCTCATGGACATGGCTTCGTGGCTGAGCTTCTGCTAAGGCAAAATAGTGAGAGAAAACGCAAGAATAAAACATAAGAGGCTGCAGGTGGACACGAAATGAAGGGCTACCTTGCTTCCAAAAATGCCTTAGATTGAGTCCCACCTTCCTTCCAAAATTGCCTTAGATTGTGACCAACCTTCCTTCCAAAATTGCCTTAGATTGAGACCAACCTTCCTTCCAGAAATGCCTTAGATTGTGACCAACCTTCCTTCCAAAATTGCCTTAGATTGAGACCAACCTTCCTTCCAGAAATGCCTTAGATTGAGACCAACCTTCCTTCCAAAATTGCCTTAGATTGTGACCAACCTTCCTTCCAAAATTGCCTTAGATTGTGACCAACCTTCCTTCCAAAAATGCCAGAGCAACGACCTTCAGCTACTCAAGGACAGAGAACGACACATAGGTGTATCCCAGATCGCAGGAAGAAACCCCAGAAAGTCGACGATGTGCATATTAATTGCAGAGTGCAGGTAGGTTCCCAAAAGAGGGGACAGTGGGAATCTATCTCTGTTGGAGAGTGTGGGTGGGTGCCAAGACGGTGGTCACTGGGTATCTCTATTGTACAGTGTAGGGGGATCCTCTGATGGATGAGGCTGAGTGTGTCTATTGCAGAGTGTAGGTGGATCCAGATGGAGGACATTGAGTGTGTCTATTGTAGACTGTAAGTGGATCCCCAGATGGAGGACATTGAGTGTATCTATTGCAGACTGTGGTGGATCCCAGATGGAGGACATTGAGTGTGTCTATTGTAGAGTGTAGGTGGATCCCAGATGGAGGACAGTGAGTGTGTCTATTGCAGACTGTAGGTGGATCCCAGATGGAGGACAGTGAGTGTGTCTATTGTAGAGTGTAGGTGGATCCCAGATGGAGGACAGTGAGTGTGACTATTGTAGACTGTAGGTGGATCCCAGATGGAGGACATTGAGTGTGTCTATTGCAGAGTGTAGGTGGATCCCAGATGGAGGACATTGAGTGTGTCTATTGCAGACTGTAGATGTATCCCAGATGGAGGACAGTGAGTGTGTCTATTGTAGAGGGTAGATGGATCCCAGATGGAGGACAGTGAGTGTGTCTATTGTAGACTGTAGATGGATCCCAGATGGAGGACATTGAGTGTATCTATTGCAGACTGTGGTGGATCCCAGATGGAGGACATTGAGTGTGTCTATTGTAGAGTGTAGATGGATCCCAGATGGAGGACAGTGAGTGTGTCTATTGCAGACTGTAGGTGGATCCCAGATGGAGGACAGTGAGTGTATCTATTGTAGACTGTAGGTGGATCCCAGATGGAGGACAGTGAGTGTGTCTATTGTAGACTGTAGGTGGATCCCGGATGGAGGACAGTGAGTGTGTCTATTGTAGAGTGTAGGTGGATCCCGGATGGAGGACAGTGAGTGTGTCTATTGTAGAGTGTAGATGGATCCCAGATGGAGGACAGTGAGTGTGTCTATTGTAGACTGTAGGTGGATCCCGGATGGAGGACAGTGAGTGTGTCTATTGTAGAGTATAAGTGGATCCCAGATGGAGGACATTGAGTGTGTCTATTGTAGACTGTAGGTGGATCCCAGATCGAGGACATTGAGTCTATCTATTGTAGAGTGTAGGTGGATCTCAGATGAAGGACATTGAGTGTGTCTATTGTAGACTGTAGGTGGATCCCAGATGGAGGACAGTGAGTGTGTCTATTGTAGACTGTAGGTGGATCCCCACATGGAGGACAGTGAGTGTGTCTACTGTAGACTGTAGGTGGGTCCCAGATGGAGGACAGTGAGTGTGTCTATTGTAGAGTGTAGGTGGACCCCAGATGGAGGACAGTGAGTGTGTCTATTGTAGACTGTAGATGGATCCCAGATGGAGGACAGTGAGTGTGTCTATTGTAGACTGTAGGTGTATCCCAGATGGAGGACAGTGAGTGTGTCTATTGTAGAGTGTAGGTGGACCCCAGATGGAGGACAGTGAGTGTGTCTATTGTAGAGGGTAGATGGATCCCAGATGGAGGACATTGAGTGTGTCTATTGTAGACTGTAGATGGATCCCAGATGGAGGACAGTGAGTGTGTCTATTGTAGAGTGTAGGTGGACCCCAGATGGAGGACAGTGAGTGTGTCTATTGTAGACCCCAGATGGAGGACAGTGAGTGTGTCTATTGTAGAGGGTAGATGGATCCCAGATGGAGGACATTGAGTGTGTCTATTGTAGACTGTAGATGGATCCCAGATGGAGGACAGTGAGTGTGTCTATTGTAGACTGTAGGTGGATCCCAGATGGAGGACATTGAGTGTGTCTATTGTAGACTGTAGGTGGATCCCAGATGGAGGACAGTGAGTGTGTCTATTGTAGAGTGTAGGTGGACCCCAGATGGAGGACAGTGAGTGTGTCTACTGTAGACTGTAGGTGGACCCCAGATGGAGGACAGTGAGTGTGTCTATTGTAGAGGGTAGATGGATCCCAGATGGTGGACAGTGAGTGTGTCTATTGTAGACTGTAGGTGGATCCCAGATGGAGGACAGTGAGTGTGTCTATTGTAGACTGTAGGTGGATCCCGGATGGAGGACAGTGAGTGTATCTATTGTAGACTGTAGGTGGATCCCAGATGGAGGACAGTGAGTGTGTCTATTGTAGAGTGTAGGTGGATCTCAGATGAAGGACAGTGAGTGTGTCTATTGTAGACTGTAGGTGGGTCCCAGATGGAGGACAGTGAGTGTGTCTATTGTAGACTGTAGGTGGGTCCCAGATGGAGGACAGTGAGTGTGTCTATCGTAAAGTGTAGGTGTCTCCCTAGATGCAGGAGACTCGTTACTTCTATTTTACCGTGTAGGTGAGATGTCTCCTGTTGTGCCCACTGGATATTTCTTTGTAGAGTGTAGCTTGCTGCCCCAGGCGGTGAACCTGGACATTTTCTCAGGTAAAGGTTATGTTGCAATGTCGGTGTGTGTGAGGCTTTCGGACACTGCCTGATTCCGTGACAGCCGTCTCTTTGGCTCGATTGTGCTTCGGTGGCTGAATTTTGCCTTTCTGAAGCTGTGTCTCCCACATCTGTCACAGGCGTCTCTCTGAGCCTCGTCTGTGCCGGTTGGCGTCACCTGGAACAGCCCCTTTGTTTCCAGAGTGGCCGCCTAGGCTTTCCTCTGTGCCATTGCAGTGACATGCAGCTCAAATCCGTTCCTCGTTTTGTCAACAGCCTCATTGCAAAAGACGCAGTTTAGTCTCTGTTTTCTTTATGGAGCGTCTATGGTGAAACAGGGTCATAGGGTGGGAACCTAACCTGCTTAAATCCTCCTGTAATTCCTTCCTTCCTTCCTTCCTTCCTTCCTTCCTTCCTTCTTCCTTCCTTCCTTCCTTCCCTCCTCATTCTTTCCTTCCTTCCTTCCTTCCTTCCTTCTTCCTTCCTTCCTTCCTTCCTTCCCTCCTCCCTCATTCTTTTCCTTCCTTCTTCCTTCCTTCCTTCCTTCCTTCCCTCCCTCCCTCATTCTTTTCCTTCCTTCCTTCTTCCTCCTTCTTCCTTCCTTCCTTCCTCCTCATTCCTTTCCTTCTTCCTTCCTTCCTTCCTTCCTTCCCTCCCTCCCATTCTTTCCTTCCTTCCTTCCGTCCTTCCTTCCTTCCTTCCTTCCTTCCTTCCTCTTCCCTCCCTCATTCTTTTCCTTCCTTCCTTCCTTCCTTCCTTCCTTCCTTCCTTCCTTCCTTCCTTCCCTCCCTCCCTCTCTCCCTTCCTTCCCTCCCTCCTTTCCTCCTTTACTTCCTTCCCTCCCTCCCTCATTCTTTCCTTCCCTCCTTCCCTCCCACCCTTCCTTCCCTCTCTCCCTCCCTCATTCTTTCCTTCCCTTCCTCCCTCCCTCTTCCCTCCTTTCCTTCCTTCCTTCCTTCCTTCCTTCCTTCCTTCCTTCCTTCCTTCCTTCCCTCCCTCCCTTCTTTCCCTCCCTCCCTCCCTCCCTCCCTCATTCTTTCCTTTCCTTCCTTGCTTCCTTCCCTCCCTCCCTCCCTTCCTCTCTTTCCTTCCTCCATCCCTCCCTCCCTCCCTCCCTTCCTTCCCTCCCTCCCTCCTTTCTTCCTTTCCTTCCTTCCCTCTCTCCCTCATTCTTTCCTTCCCTCCCACCCTTCCTTCCTTCTTTCCCTCCCTCATTCTTTCCTTCCATTCCTCCCTCCCTCCCTCTCTCCCCTCCTTCCCTCCCTTCCTTCTTTCCTTCCTTCCTTCCTTCCCTCCCTCCCTTCTTTCCCTCCCTCCCTCCCTCCCTCATTCTTTCCTTTCCTTCCTTGCTTCCTTCCCTCCCTCCCTCCCTTCCTCTCTTTCCTTCCTCCATCCCTCCCTCCCTCCCTCCCTTCCTTCCCTCCCTCCCTCCTTTCTTCCTTTCCTTCCTTCCCTCTCTCCCTCATTCTTTCCTTCCCTCCCACCCTTCCTTCCTTCTTTCCCTCCCTCATTCTTTCCTTCCATTCCTCCCTCCCTCCCTCTCTCCCCTCCTTCCCTCCCTTCCTTCTTTCCTTCCCTCCCTCTCTCCCTACCTTTCTTCCCTTCCTCCCTCCCTCATTCTTTCCTTCCATTCCTCCCTCCCTCCCTCTCTCCCCTCCTTCCCTCCCTTCCTTCTTTCCTTCCCTCCCTCTCTCCCTACCTTCCTTCCCTTCCTCCCTCCCTCATTCTTTCCTGCCCTCCCTCCCTCCCACCCTTCATTTCTTGCCTTCCTCATTCTTTCCTTCCCTTCCTCCCTCCTTCTCTCCCTTCCCTCCATCCTTCCGCCCCTCCCTTCCTTCCTTCCTTCCTTCCTTCCTTCCTTCCTTCCTTCCTTCCTTCCTTCCTTCCTCCCTCCCTTCCTACCTCCCTTCCTTCCTCCCTTCCTTCCTTCCTTCCTCCCTTCCTTTCCCCACTTTTTTTCTTTGATGGAGTCTCACTCTGTGGCCCAGGCTGGAGTGCAGTAGCATGACCTCGGCTCACTGCAACCTCCACCTCCCGTGTTCCAGTGATTCTCCCACCTCAGCCTTCTGAGTAGCTGGGACTACAGATGCCCACCACACCCGGCTAATTTTTGTGTTTTTAGTAGAGACGGGGTTTCATCATGTTGGCCAGGCTGGTCTCGAACTCCTGACCTCAAGTGATCCGCCCACCTCGGCCTCCCAAAGTGCTGGGATGACAGGCGTGAGCCACCATACCCGGCCGAAAGACACATTTTTAATCTCCTTTTTATTTATGGAGTGTCTATGTTGAAAAAAGGGTGATGGGGTGGGAACCTAACCTGCTTAAATCCTTCCGGAAATTTCTATCTACACAGGTTCCCAAGGTCACCCTCCCACACTGGACCGGGCTGCCGCCTGCTTGTTCACTGGGGACTGTCATCACGGGCTGCCTCACCTGGTAGGGACCCTGCCATGACCTCAGGGCATAAACCTTCCATATCTGGCATCCTTCAAGACTCTGGCCTGCTCAGATATTAAACAGCCAATTTTGGACCATTAAAAAAAAAAAAAAAAGAGGGGGAGAGGAGAGAGGGGGGTGGCTGTGACTGTGCTTTGGGAATTCAGCCTGGCCTTGTCAGAAATCATTGCTGCTTTGGCCAACGAGAGCTTTCAGATCCACACGGCTCCACATCACTCCGGCTGAGGCCAAGCTTCTGTGTTGGGTTCCAGACGTGAAAGGTCAGCGTAGCAGTGCAAAGATTCTCATTAAGGCAACCAGATTCTTGAAGCAAAAAAAAAAAAAAAAAAAAAGAAAAGAAAAAGCATGTGTGAGAGAGAGAGAGAGAGAGAGAGAGAGAGAGAGAAGATTATTGGCAAGGCCACAACCACCCTGGCAATTACCTTCATCTTTCTCCCAGCATTTTGGCAAACCTCGGAAACCCACATCTGAAATCCATCGCCACGGCCTCTCATCTTCTCCAAACCCGGTGCCATCAGGAGGCACGTTCACGCCGCCGCGTTTTTAAGGTTGAAACAATTTGCAGTGTGTTTCCGAGATGACTGAACTGCAAACGGAGGGAACACGGGTTCTGAGTCAGTCCCTCGCTTGGCTCTTGCCGTACATGGAGAACAAGGGGGACCCAATTGCTTTCACCCCTGCTGGAAGCAAATCCAACTTATCACTTCGCATAAGGCTGTGGGTATGATCCCTGCCACGGTTCATCAGCGGGTCCCGGGGCTGACGAGCCTCCATCAGCCCCACTTAGCAGTAAGGATGTCAACTTGTCAAGTGTTTTTAAGGCTGGGAGGCTGCAGACAACCCTCACCAATTTCTCTGGGAAGCCAGGGAAGCTGGGAGGCCTTCCCCTCTGTAACATCCATACTTTACAGAGTCAGTCAATGTGAAGGCAAACGCTGGGCACCGGAGAAGCTGGGGAGGGAATTTTTGTAACATTCTTCCCCAGGGAGTGTAAAAGGACAACATCATCACCGCCTTCCAGGCTTTTCTGCCGGCAAAAGAACAATTAAATGGCAACGGGATAATGAATCTTCCCATTTCAATAAGGCTGCCACGGACGCCTATTTCAGGGACAGCATCTCTGGCCACCGGGCTGCTGGGCTATCTGTTCTGTTCTGCAGGGATGAGCAGAGAGACCCTAAGAGGATTGAAAGGACCCCCAAAGGCCCACTTCTCCATACAGGGGAGCTGGAGAATATGAAGGGGGAATGGAGGGTGTTCAGATGTTCAAAGGCCACACGGTCCCAAGTCTCTGGACACCAGTGAGTCTTGTGTTCCGCTGTCTGTGACCCACATCTTAGAAATGGATGGTTCACATCTGGGAGAAAGGATATGGAATGGCTGGGCCACCCCACCCCGTTTTTTTTTTTTTTTTTTTTTTATTTTGATCTTCTGTGGGACGGAGTCTCGTTCTGTTGCCCCGGCTGGAGTGCAATGGCACGATCTCGGCTCACTGCAACCTCCGCCTCCTGGGTTCAAGTGACTCTCCTGCCTCAGCCTCCCGAGTAGCTGGGATGACAGGCATCCACCTCCACGCCCTGCTAATTTTTTGTATCTTTAGTAGAGACAGGGTTTCACCGTATTGGTCAGGCTGGTCTCGAACCCCTGACCTGAGGTACTTGCCTGCCTCGGCCTCCCAGAGTGCTGAGATTACAGGCATGAGCCACTGTGCCTGGCCTTTTTTTTTTTTTTTTTTTTTTTTTGACAGAATCTTGCTCCATCACCCAGGTTGGAGTGCAAGGACACGATCTAGACTCACTGCAACCTCCACCTCCCAGATTCATGTGATTCACCTGCCTCAGCCTCCCGAGTAGCTGGGATGACAGGTGCCCGCCACCACTCCCGGCTAATTTTTTGTATTTTTAGTAGAGACGGGGTTTCACCATGTTGGCCAGGCTGGTCTTGAACTCCTGACCTCAGGTGATCCACCTGCCTCAGCCTCCCAAACTGCTGGGATTTCTTTTTTTGTTTATTTGAGACAGAGTCTTGCTCTGTCACCCAGGATGGAGTGCAATGGTGCAATCTCAGCTCACTGCAACCTCTGCTTCCTGGGTTCAAGTGAGTCTCCTGCCCGGAGTGTCCTGAGTAGCTGAGATTACAGGCCCCTGTCACCACGCCTGGCTATTTTTTTTTTTCTATTTTTAGTAGAGATGGGGTTTCACCATGTTGGCCAGGCTGGTCTTGAACTCCTGACCTCAGGTAATCTGCCTGCCTCGGCCTCCCAAAGTGCTGGCATTACAGGAGTGAGCCACTGTGCCCAACTATTTTTATTTTTGAGACGGAGTCTCTCTCTGTTGCCCAGGCTACAGTGCAGTGGCGGGATCTCGGCTCACAGCAACCTCCGCCTCCCGGGTTCAAGCAATTCTCCTGCCTCAGCCTCCCGAGTAGCTGGGATGACAGGCACCTGCCACCACACCTGGCTAATTTTTGTATTTTTAGCAGAGATGGGGTTTCACCAAGTTGGCCAGGCTGGTCTCGAACTCCTGACCTCAGGTGATCTGCCCGCCTCGGCCTCCCAAAGTGCTGGGATGACAGGCCTGAGCCACCGCAACCGGCCTTTTTTGTTTGTTTATTATTATTATTATTTTTTGTTTACAGAATCTCACTCTGTCTCCCAGGCTGGAGTGCAGGGGCGTGATCTCAGCTCACTGCAACCTCCACCTCCCGAGTTCAAGCCATTCTCCTGACTCAGCCTCCAAGTAGCTGGGGTGACAGGTGCCCACCACCATACCCGGCTAATTATTTTTTTTATTTTTAGTAGAGATGGGGTTTCACCATTTGGCCAGGCTGGTCTCGAACTCCTGACCTCAGGTGACCCTCCTGCCTCAGCCTCCCAAAAGGCTCCTTTGGACAGTGTGGACATGGATGGGACTCCTGAGTCTAACCCAGACTCCAGCCACCCGGGTCCGTCAAAGTCACCAGTGCTGGCACGGGTCTCCTTTGAGTATCATTACCGGCATCCCTGGTGGGTGTCTGTGCTGGGCGACAGGTTCTAACAACGTGTGGCCGGCCACCACTCATTCCCTCTGGGCTCATTACTACAAACGATTATTCCCCGGTTAGCAAATTGAAAGTAGAAAAGTTGGCCGGGCGTGGTGGCTCACGCCTGTCATCCCAGCACTTTGGGAGGCCGAGGCAGGTGGATCACAAGGTCAGGAGTTCGAGACCAGCCTGGCCAACACGGTGAAACCCTGTCTCTACTAAAATTACAAAAATTAGCCAGGGGTGGTGGCAGGTGCCTGTGGTCCCAGCTACTCGGGAGGCTGAGGCAGGAGAATGGCCTGAACCCGGGAGGTAGAGGTTGCAGTGAGCCGAGATGGTGCCACTGCACTCCAGCCTGGGCGACAGAGCAAGACTCCATCTCAAAAAAAAAGAAAGAAAGAAAAAAAAGAAAGAAAGTAGAAAAGCCTGTGGCATTTGGGAGCGTTTGCGAGCATCAGGCCAGACCCGTGAGCCGACGGTGTCCTCATGAATCGGTTCTTTCTAAGGAAGGCTGTGGCATTCTGTGTGTATGTCTTGTCCTGCAGAGCCAAAAAGAAAAAAAAGAAATAAATAGAATGCTTTTAAATCCCTGCATTCCGCAGCTCCTCCTGCCCCTGGCCTTGCAAGCTGGAATGAACCACCGCAAATCTGCCTCTCTGCGTGGACTCCTGTGGTGCAGAGCTCTTCTCTTAACCCGGACCCCTTTCACGCTTTGAAATAGATGTGGGGTTTTGAGTGAGCTTCGGTAAGTTTCCCCTTCTAATGCTTCCGCATTTTCGCTTATGTTCTGTGGGTATCAGACCGTTCTGTTCTCCACATGCGCGGGCACACGCGCACAATCGAATGTGCAAAACACGTCAGAGGCAGGATGATTTGCAAAATGCGTCAAATGCAGGATGATTTGCAAAATGCGTCAAATGCCGGTTTATTTGCAAAAGATGTCAGATGCAGGATGATTTGCAAAAGACATCAAACGCAGGACTAGTTGCAAAAGTCAAATGTAGGTTTATTTGCAAAAGACATCAAGTGCAGGATTCTTTGCAAAAGACGTCAAATGCAGGTTTATTTGCAAAAGACGTCATACGTGGGATGATTTGCAAAATGCGTCAAATGTGGTTTATTTGCAAAAGATGTGAAATGCAGGATGATTTGCAAAAGATATCAAACGCAGGACTAGTTGCAAAAGTCAAACGCAGGTTTATTTGCAAAAGATGTCAAATGCAGGATTATTTGCAAAATGCGTCAAATGCAGGTTTATTTGCAAAGTCAAATACAGGTTTATTTGCAAAAGATGTCAAATGCAGGTTTATTTGCAAAATACATCAAATACAGGTTTATTTGCAAAAGACGTCAAATGCAGGATTATTTGCAAAAAAGATCAAATGTAGGTTTCTTTGCAAAAGACGTCAAATGTGGGATGATTTGCAAAATGCGTCAAATACAGGATTATTTGCAAAATGCGTCAAGTGCAGGATTATTTAAAATGCATCAAATGCAGGTTTATTTGCAAAAGATGTCAAATGCAGGTTTATTTGCAAAAGACATCAAATGCAGGATTATTGACAAAATATGTCAAATGCAGGATTATTTGCAAAATGCGTGAAATGCAGGATTATTTGCAAAATGCGTCAAATGCAGGTTTATTTGCAAAAGACATCAAATACAGGATTATTTGCAAAATGCGTCAAATGCAGGTTTATTTAAAATGCATCAAATGCAAGTTTATTTGCAAAAGATGTCAAATGCAGGTTTATTTGCAAAAGACATCAAATGCAGGATTATTGACAAAAGATGTCAAATGCAGGATTATTTGCAAAATGCATCAAAAGCAGGTTTATTTGCAAAATGCGTCAAATGCAGGTTTATTTGCAAAAGACATCAAATGCAGGATTATTGACAAAAGATGTCAAATGCAGGATTATTTGCAAAATGCATCAAATGCAGGTTTATTTGCAAAATGCGTCAAATGCAGGTTTATTTGCAAAATGCGTCAAATGCAGGTTTATTTGCAAAAGACACCAAATGCAGGATTATTTGCAAAATGCGTCAAATGCAGGTTTAGTCCATAAAAGAGTACGTTGGAGGGGTAATACCTCTGTGGTGAATTTCCTGTTACCTTTTCAGGAGTAATCAGTTCCAAAACGATGGAAATTTAACAAAATGCCCATTGTTTAGAATCCAAGCCATGAACTCGTTTTACGTCCGGCCGCCGCCTCTTAATCACACACATGAGAAATCTGTAATTGGCACTGACTTCTTTACTTTTCCTCATTCATTTAATTGAAACTGTAGAAAAATGTTTGAAGGTGTTTTTGTTTTAAATTCAGAGATGCAGCATTTGTTGGTGTGAAATAATCATATACGTTTTCCTTTCCAAGGAAGGAGTTCCTCAAGCAGCCGGTATCAGCAAATGCATTTTTTTTTTTTTCTTGTTTAAACGGCTCGCTCTGTCACCCAGGCTGGAGTGCAAAGGCGTGATCTCGGCTCACTGCAACCTCCGCCTCCCGGGCTCAAGCGATTCTCCTGCCTCAGCCTCCCGAGTAGCTGGGATGACAGGCACCTGCCCCACGCCCGGTTAATTTTTTTTTTTTTTTTTTTTTGTACTTTTAGTAGAGACGGGGTTTCACCGTGTTGGCCAGGCTGGTCTAGAACTCCCGGCCTCAGGTGATCCGCCCGCCTCGGCCTCCCAAAGTGCTGGAATTACAGGTGTGAGCCACCGCGCCCGGCCAGAAAATGCATGTTTGAAAAAATACACGGTCATCATAGTGCTTTGTTACCTGCCAAAAATTCTGGGACTGATCCAACCGTTGAAGGAAAATTCCAAACCCCGAACAAAAAATAACTCTATGAGGTTGTCACAAACATGAGTCATGCTTTTTAGACCCAGTAAGGGATTTGGGGCATTAGTATTAGAGGTGAGGACCACATTCTGGTTTTTGTTTTTGAGATGGAGTCTCACTCTGTCACCCAGGCTGGAAGGCAGTGGTGTGATCTCAGTTCACTGCAAAGTCCGCCTCCCAGGTTCAAGCCATTCTCCTGCCTCAGCCTCCAGAGTAGCTGAGATTACAGGTGAGCACCACCACACCCACCTCATTTTTTTGTATTTTTACTGGAGACGGGGTTTCACTCTGTCGGCCAGGCTGGTCTTGAACTCCTGACCTCAAGTGATCTACCTGCCTCGGCCTCCCAAAGTGCTGGGATGACAGGTGCACCCGGCCAGCACCACATTCTTGAAGGGGACATTGGGGGAATGTGGTGTAAGAAAATCTGGAGAAGAAAAGATTATATATATGTATAACCATCATCTTCTCATATAATAGTACTTAGAAATCTTTTCCTTTATATTACAAACATAAAATATTTTTAGATACACACCTTCATATCTTTAAGTATATAATTTCACATACTATATATCAATCTATACTATCAATTATGTGTTTTTGATATATAATATTTTTATTGTATGTAATATAACAACGTTCAATATTCAATATTCAAGAATCACATGAACCTGGAGGCAGAAATTGCAGTGAGCTGAGATTGTGCCACTGCACTCCAGCCTGGTTGACAGACTGAGACTCTCTCAAAAAATATATATATGCAATATATATAATATACATATATAATATATAATATACATATATACAATATTTACATAAGTTATATATAAAATATTTATCACTATATACACATATATTTTATATAAATATATAATATGTATTTTTATATATCTGTGTATATTATTTTGAGATGGAGTATGAGTCTATTGCCCAGGCTGGAGTGCAGTGGCATGATCTCGGCTCACTGCAACCTCTGCCTCCAGGTTCTAAATATATATATTTATATATATATTATACATATTTTTATATAAACATATTTATTTATATTTATATATTTAAATATACATATAATATATAATATATTTATATATTTTTATATAAATACATATTTTATATATAATATATAATATATTTATATAATATATAGTAATATATAAATATATATAATTGTGTAATATATAAATATATATAATTGTATATTATAATATATAAATATAATAATTGTATATTATAATATATAAATATATAATTGTATCGTATATATAAATATAAAAAATATAATATAAATATATATGTATTTATGTATATTATATATTATAGAATATATAAATATGTAAAAATATATATTATATAAATATATATTTATTGTTGTATATTATTGTTTTAATGCTCAAGTCTGGTCATTTATTACAGCAGGTTTTGCAAACTAATGTATATATATATTACACATAATATATAAATATATATAAAATACCTATGTGTCTATATACAATGATGCCACTTTTGTCTGTCAGCTGAACGCACAACAGACCCAGACAGATATCTTTGTGCTCGGCCTTGCTCCATTTCCACGTTTCAGCTCTTGTGAAAACCCACGCACACATTTCCGTTTGAACACCTGCTTTCCGAATACTTTTTGAGAGTGCCCGCGAGAAACAGCAGGGAGAGGTCTTATAAACTCATCTCCTCCTCCTCCTTCTGCCCCACTGTCCAGGTGGCCAGGCCTAGGATCCCACGCAGGTGAAAATCTGAGCATCCTGTTTTTTTTTTTTTAGAACCCACTTTCCCTTCAGCCGGCTTATTTTTCTGCAGCATTTCCGGGGACATCTCTTGGCAGGGAACCACCTACAGGTGTTCAAACGGGGGCCCTGTGCCGCCGCCCTCGAAGTGGCCAAGGGGATCAGAAACGTGGCGAGGATAACGATGGAAAAAGTTGGCTGGGGATGCAGGGGAGGGGACGAAAACGCAGGCTGGGGAATGATTGGCAGCCAGGATGGCGTGTGAGATTTACAGTAGGACCCCACAGACCCATAAAACCAGGTTACAGGCCCACTGGACCTATTACTTAGACTGAATAAAGTAGGGGATTTGAGTGGCGGCTGTGTGCTCTCCCCAGCAGCCTCGTGCACCTACCTGCCACCTCTGGACACGTTCCAGGGTTCACTGGGCCTAGAAGGACTCCCCCCACCCCACCCACACACACCGCTCACATCAGCAAGGCTTGGGAGAGAGTTCTACCCTCAGAATGCTTTGCGGTTCTTAGGACGCCCCGTGCCATCTTGCACACTTTCTTGCAAACAGGGCACTTGCATCTGGAAAGGACAAAGATGGCTTTTAAGAAACAAGGTATTAGGGAGGTTGAGGAGGGTGGATGACTTGAGGTCAGGAGTTCCAGACCAGCCTGGCCAACAACACCGTCTCTACTAAAAAAAAAAAAAAAAAAATACAAAAATTAGCTGGGCGTGGTGGTGGATGCCTGTATTTCCAGCTATCTGGGAGGCTGAGGCAGAGAATTGCTTGAACCTTGGGGGCGGAGGTTGCAGTGAGCCGAGATGGCGCCGCTGCACTCCAGCCTGGGCAATAGAGTGACACTCTATCTCAAAAAAAAAAAAAAAAAAAAAAAAAGAAAGGGAAAAAAAAGAAGAGGAGACACAGACAAGAGAAGGCCACATAGAGACGGAGGCAGAGACTGGAGTGATGCGGCCACAAGTCCAGGGACGCCTGGAGCCCCCGGGAGCTGGGAGAGGCAGGAAGGATCCTCCCCTAGAGCCTCAAGAAGGAACCAAACACAGTTGCAATGGGTTGGGATGGTGACCTCAAAAGATCTGTCCATGTCCTAAGCCCTGGAACCTGGGAATGAGACCTCATTTGGAAAATGGTTCTTTGCAGATGTGATTAAAGATCTGGAGATGAGATAATCCTACATTAGGATGGGCCCTAAACACAATGACAGGTGTCCTAAGAGAAGAGGAGACACAGACACAGAGGAGGAGGCCATGTGGAGACGGAGGCAGAGACGAGTGATGCGGCCACAAGCCCAGGGACGCCTGGAGCCCCCGGGAGCTGGGAGAGGCAGGAAGGAGCCTCCCCTAGAGCCTCCGGAGGGAACTGGGTACAAGTGACGTAGACTGAATTGTAATCCCCCAAAAAGGTCTATCCAGGTCCCGATCCCCAGAACCTGTGAACAAGACCTTATTCGAAAAAGGGGTGTTTGCAGATGTAAGTAAATAAAGGACCTTAAGATGAGATCACCCTGAATTATCAGTGTGGTCCCTAAATCCAATGACAGGTGTCCTTCTAAGAGACAGAAGAGGAGACACAGACACCGAGGAGACGGCCACGCCTGGAGCCCCCAGGAGCTGGGAGAGGCAGGAAGGATCCACCATGAAAGCCTCTGGAGGGAACGTGGCCCTGAGACACCTGGACCTCAGACTCCTGGGCTCCAGGGCTGGGAAAGGATCAACTTCTGTTGTCTCAAGCTTCCAGTATCTGTGAATGAGACCTTATTTCAAAATAGGGTCTTTATAGACACAGTTAACTCAAGAAGTATGAGATGAGATCATCCTGGAGTACGGTGGGCCGTAAATGCAATGACAGGTGTCCTTCTAGAGACAGAAGAGGAGACACAGACACAGAGGAGGAGGCCACATGCGGACGGAGGCAGAGACTGGAGTGATGCGGCCACAAGCCCAGGGACGCCTGGAGTCCCCAGGAGCTGGGAGAGGCAGGAAGGAGCCTCCCCTACAGCGTCCAGAGGGACCTCAGCCCTGAAACATCTTCATCTTAGACTTCTGGTCTCTAGGAGAGGGAGAGGCTAAGTCTGTATTGTTTTAATGCTCAAGCCTGTGGTCATTTATTACAGCAGGTTTTGCAAACTCATGCTCATTTATTACAGCAGGTTTTGCAAACGAATATTCAAGCCTGTGGTCATTTATTACAGCAGGTTTTGCAAACGAATCCACTAACCGGTGACTTCAAAGACCGGTGCACCATACAGGCTCTTTGAAGCCCCGACTCCCTGACCAGACAGATGCACACACACCAACTTTTTCTGCCACAATGAAAGCAAAACCTTATTACTCTGGACTGTGGCTCCCATCTCCTGTCCGATGAAGGAGGAGGTTTGAGGGTACCCGAAAGAGCTTCCCGACCAGTTAAAACACAGAAACAAAAAAAGAAAAAGAAACAAACAGAAATTCAGGAGAGATCCCGCGGTGTCTGTGAACCGGGGGTTATATCTTGTTAATGCGACGTGGCCTGATGTCATAGGAGACACTCTTCATGGACTTAAAAATCTCTCTTTGATGATGAGTTCGTGTCCTTTGCAGGGACATGGGTGAAGCTGGAAACCATCATTCTCAGCAAACTCACACAAGAACAGAAAACCAAATACCACATGTTCTCACTCATAAGTGGGAGTTGAACAATGAGAACACACGGACACAGGGAGGGGAATGTCACACACTGGGGCCTGTTGGTGGATGGGGGACTAGGGGAGGGAGAGCATTAGGAGAAATACCTAATGTAGATGACGGGTGGACAGGTGCAGCGAACCACCATGGCACGTGTACACCTGTCTCACAAACCTGCCCGTTCTGCACCTGTATCCGAGAACCGAAAGTATAATAATAAAAGGCAAAAGCAAAGAAAAACATGGTTCTGTCTTTTAATCAACCAAAGGAAAAAGAGTGGCTCACAACTTCTTACTTCCAAAAAAATAAAAAATAAAAAATGGCATATTAAAAAGAAAAGCTAAAACAGTAAATGTGGCAATGATATGATTTTTAAAGATTGCTTTTAAACAGCCATTCACTTCAAACTGCTTATGCAAAAGAGGTGTTTGAGGCAAGTCAGTGACCCATTTTTTTTTTTTTTTTTTTTTTTTGGGACAGTCTCGCTCTGTCACCCAGGCTGGAGTGCAGTGGTGTGATCTCGGCTCACTGCAACCTCCGCCTCCCGGGTTCATGCCATTCTCCTGCCTCAGCCTCCCGAGTAGCTGGGATTACAGGCACCCACCACCAGGCCTGGCTAATTTTTTGTATTTTTAGTAGATACAGGGTTTCACCATGTTAGCCAGGCTGGTCTCAATCTCCTGACCTGGTGATCCGCCCACCTCGGCCTCCCAAAGTGCTGGGATTATAGGCGTGAGCCACTGCGCCTGGCCAAATCTCTCTTTTAATCAATCAAAGGAATGAGAATGGGTCAGAACTTTCTACATATATATATATATATATATATGGCATATTAAAAAGAAAAGTTAAAACAGTAAATTTGGCAATTACATGATTTTTAAACAGTGTTTTTACAGAGCCGTTCACATCAAACTGCTTATGTAAAAGAAGTGTTCGAGGCAAGCCAGTGACCCACTTTTTGGCTTTTTTATTATTTTTTGAGACAGAGTCTCGCTGCGTCTCCCAGGCTGGAGTGCAACGGTGTGATCTCGGCTCACTGCAACCTCCACCTCCCCGGTTCAAGCGATTCTCCTGCCTCAGCCTCCCAAGTATGTGGGATGACAGGCACCTGCCACCACGCCCAGCGAAGTTTTGTGTTTTTAGTAGAGGTGGGGTTTCACCATGTTGGTCAGGCTGGTCTCGAACTCCTGACCTCAAGTGATCCGCCCGCCTCGGCCTCCCAAAGTGCTGGGATGACAGGCCTGAGCCACCGCGCCCCTGGCCCATCACCTCTTTGGGAAATTGTTGGGCCTTTAGAATATTTCATCTCTTTCCCAATTGAGTTCGTTGGCATGGCTGATATTTGTAGCATATGCTGCTTCTGCAAACACAGAGAAGGTACAGGATACTCAAATTGGGGGAACACTGATATTAAGCAAATACAAACAACACACACGTTTCTCGGATATCATCTCCTTGTACTCAGTCACTCCACGGCCACAGATGTGGAGAAATGGAATTAGGGATACTTTTTTTTTTTTTGAAATGGAGTTTCCCTCTTGTCACCCAGGCTGGAGTGCAGTGGCACCATCTCGGCTCACTGCAACCCCCACCTCCCAGGTTGAAGCGATTCTCCTGCCTCAGCCTCCTGAGTAGCTGGGATGACAGGCACCTGCCACCACACCCGGCTAATTTTTGTATTTTTAGTAGAGACGGGGTTTCACCGTGTTGGTCAGGCTGGTCTGGAACTCCCCACCTCCGGTGTTCCAACCACCTAAAAAAGACAAGAGTGTAATCATATGGTAGTTTGTTTTTTATGCATGTTAACTGCTTACAAAATGCATATGCACGGCCGGGGGCGGTGGCTCATGCCCGTAATCCCAGCACTTTGGGAGGCCGAGGTGGGCAGATCGCCTGAGGTCAGGCGTTCGAGACCAGCCTGGCCCAAATGACGAAACCCCGTCTCTACTAAAAATGCAAACATTAGCCAGCCGTGGTGGCAGGTGCCTGTAGTCCCAGCTACTCCAGAGGCTGAGGCAGGAGAATCAATGGAACGTGGGAGCCAGAGGTTGCAGTGAGCCAAGATTGGGCTATTGCACTGCAGACTGGGTGACAGAGCAAGACTCTGTCTTGGAAAGAAAAAATTAAAAAAAAAAAAAAAAGCAGGCTGGGCGCGGTGTCTCACGTCTGTCATCCCAGCAGTTTGGGAAGCCGAGGCGGGCGGATCACGAGGTCAGTGGTTCGATACCAGCCCGACGAAACCTCGTCTCTACTAAAAAATACCAAAATGAGGCGGGCCTGGTGGCAGGTGCCTGTCATCTCGGTTATTCAGGAGGCTGAGGCAGGAGAATCGCTTGAACCTGGGAGGCGGAAGGTGCATGAGTTGAGATCGTGCCACTGCACTCCAGCCTGGGTGACAGAGTGAGACTCTATCTCAAAATAGATAAATAAACAAACAAACAAATAAATAAAAACAAATAAATAATAATAAATAATAAAATAAATAATAAATAATAAAATAAATAAATAATAAATAAATATAAATAAATAAAAATAAATAAGTAAATAAATAAATAAAAATAAATAAATAAAAAATAATAAAATAAATAATATATAAATAACAAAATAAAATAATAAAAATAAGTAAAAAATAAAAAAAAATTTAAAAAGCCATTTTAACGTGTTGAATTAGCCATGCAAAGGCAAACCCCATCCATTAAAAAAATTCCTCCAGGATTCCCAAGTTTGGAGAGCTCAGGAGACATTACTCGGTGCCGTCTGGAGGCTTATTAGGGGGGAAATGTCCCTCGTCTGTATAAGAGCATAGACACCGGGGCTGAACTGAGGACAGGTCTGCCTCGGAAAGGCTTGGGAGGAGGCGGCAGTTGCATAAATAGAAACTGGCATTTGCAGCAGTTGCAAGCTCAAGCCCTAAGCAGCTGCACATCTCGATGAAAAAAAAAAAAAAAAAAAAACCAGGTGTGCATTTATCTTGAGAGAACGTTTTAATTCTACTCAGTGTTCCCTGCCTGGTACAATGAAGGCCCAGGCGGCAGCTCTCTTAGAAATAGTAATTTTAAAAAAATTATTATTATTATTTTATATTAAAAAAAAAACAAAGTAAAAAAAATAGTACCAAAAAAAAAAAAAAAAAAAAAGAAATAGTAACTGTTTTGTTCCGCCTTTAAAACGTGTGCTTTTCTTTCTGGAGGTCAGCTAGCAAGAGCTGTCCAGGGTCACCTGCTCTGACCCGAGGAAGAAAAGATACTCCCAACAATGGTATCCACGGGGGCATAGATTGGAAATACAGTCTGGGGTGTAGCTTTTGCAATTTCCCTGTGTCTCCCCCTTCTCTACGAGAGGAAAACTGCTGAGGCAACCAGACACTGCTCTTCTCTCTCCCCAGGCTCTAAAATTAGAAAAATGGTAAATGATTTGCATCTTGAGATTGGTACCTTCCATAGCATGTTTATTGATGGTGACTCCTCTCATTTATTGGGGAAGGAAATCTACAAAAGGCACATGTTAGACAATACTGAAGGGTAGAGGAGGAGGTGGTGACAGTTTTGCTATTTTAATTTCACCCCAAAATGTTTCCAGGCTATTTTTAACTAATCAGGTCCAAATTGTGGCAGAGCAGAGCGTGCGGCTTTGTTTCAGGGACGAGACAAAAAATAAACTCCCCTAAACATCCTAAGGAATTCTCCTATTCGGAGGGTGTGTTAAAGTTAATTACGGCTGAAATGCAATTACTCTGCACTCATATTCCGTGAAAATAATACCCAAACCACAGCCAGAAAAAGCCTGTCAGAAACAGAAAAGTTTGCATGGGTAAATGGCTTTTTTTTTTTTTTTTTCTGCTAGACAATCTAAGACTAGGTACTCGCTGGAATCTTTTTTATTCAATGAATCTCATTTTCCTCATCTTCTAAGCATGATAAAAAACATGTTCTGGTAAACCGTGCCTGCATTTTATTTTGAATCAAGTGTTTTTTTTTTTTTTTGGACAGGAATGAATGTTCCACAATCGTTTTATTAGCCCATGGTGGGGAAAAAAAAAAAAAAAAAATCGATAGGACTATAAGGAAAGGTTTAATTCAAATTGTTGATCTGAATTGTTGATCTGTCATCTAGGTGCATTGGTAGCAGGGGAAAATCAGGAGAGAATTGATGAACATGTGCAACCCACTTATTATGCGGCCGGCAGGCTGGGCCCGCACCACCGAGACACATCCCAGAAGCAGGAGGAAAATATTTCATACTGAAGAATTCATTTTCATATGTGGCTTCATTTTCGCTGGACGTATTTTTGAGGCACGGAGTGGGGTGGAAAAAAAAAAAAAGGACGATGCACACGTCTGAATAAAATGTATTTCCAGCCGAGTTGATAGACGAAGGAGGAAATCGCCTGAATGAGCAGTGGAGCCTGATTGCCACGGATTTTCCCTCAATTAAAAAGAGGCATGTTTGCAAACGGTGCTGTGGATTCCGTATCGTTAGAAGTCAGACTGAAAAAAAATAAAATAAAATAAAATAAAATAAAGTAAAATAAAATAAAATAAAATAAAAAAGAGGGAAGGGATTTTCCCTCAATTAAAAAGAGGCATGTTTGCAAACGGTGCTGTGGATTCCGTATGGTTAGAAGTCAGACTGGAAAAAAATAAAATAAAATAAATAAAATAAAATAATAAAATAAAAGAGGGAAGGGATTTTCCCTCAATTAAAAAGAGGCATGTTTGCAAACGGTGCTGTAGATTCCGTATGGTTAGAAGTCAGACTGGAAAAAAATAAAATAAAATAAATAAAATAAAATAAAATAAAATAAAATAAAATAAAATAAAATAAAGTAAAATAAAATAAAATAAAATAAAAAAGAGGGAAGGGATTTTCCCTCAATTAAAAAGAGGCATGTTTGCAAACGGTGCTGTGGATTCCGTATCGTTAGAAGTCAAACTGGAAAAAAATAAAATAAAATAAATAAAATAAAATAAAACAGAAGAGAGAAGGGATTTTCCCTCAATTAAAAAGAGGCATGTTTGCAAACGGTGCTGTGGATTCCCTATCGTTAGAAGTCAAACTGGAAAAAAATAAAATAAAATAAAATAAATAAAATAAAATAAAATAAAAGAGGGAAGGGATTTTCCCTCAATTAAAAAGAGGCATGTTTGCAAATGGTGCTGTAGATTCCGTATCGTTAGAAGTCAAACTGGAAAAAAATAAAATAAACTAAAATAAATAAATAAAATAAAATAAAATAAAAGAGGAAAGGGATTTTCCCTCAATTAAAAAGAGGCATGTTTGCAAATGGTGCTGTAGATTCCGTATCGTTAGAAGTCAAACTGGAAAAAAATAAAATAAAATAAAATAAATAAAATAAAATAAAATAAAAGAAGGAAGGGATTTTCCCTCAATTAAAAAGAGGCATGTTTGCAAACCGTGCTGTAGATTCCGTATCTTTAGATGTCAGACTGGAAAAAAAACAAAAAATAAAATAAAATAAAATAAAAGAGGGAAGGGGGGATGTTTTCTGTGCAAACACTGCCTTGCATTCAGAAGGATTTGTGTCAAAAACTAGATACAGAAAGAACACCTGTCTCACCCATTTCAGGCCCAGGAATAAACAAGGTGGAAGAGGTTAGTTGGCCCTTTGTCCATTAATTAGGGTTCTTCCGAAAGCTCCTGGACATTCTATGCATATAATAAACACGGTTCATCCCCTGGAAGAGTACGTGGCAGGTAAAATACTGGGATGTCTGTGGTTGTGGAAGTCAAATGGCTGTGGGAATGGGAAGTAAGAGGTCTGCTTAGTAAAGAGAAAGAAAGAGGGTCGTTGTAGGCACAGCTCCTATAAACACACCTGGACGTTCCTGCAATCCCTCCTCATTACAAAATCCATCCCAAAATACTGACACGGGAGCAGGGGATGAAGGTAGCATCTACCACAATGTCTCTTCCTTGAAATTCCTCAGGCATCTTTCCCATGGCCAGGCCGCCTGTCTTCCTGGCCAAGCAGGTGCGTTGCAAAGCTTCTCTGATTAATGACAAGAGACCGGGACTCAAGGAAAGTCTGTGATTATTTCAGGGGTCTCGATAACAGGAAGGAAACTCAGGTGAGGCAGCTGGGATGACATAGACGACGGTGACCTCCAAAGGAAACAGAGAGCCGAGGCTGTTTCCTGGGACCCAGAAATCATGCCCTATTTAGCTTGAGCTCCTTTCCTTCCTACACACAGACACCCATATGTGCATGTGATTTTCTATCCACTGCACTTTCCCAATAAATACATAATCTTTTGTCTAAAGGCTGACGTCCCTGCTATCACAGACGTGTGGGAGTTTTCTGACATTGGCAGTGTTTGTCTTCCAAATAATAGAGGAATCTGCAAAGACCAAAGGGCACCAGGGGTAAGTCCAAGTTTCTCTGCTGGCGGCTTTTCAAAAGAGAACCGGAATCAAAAAGTTGCTGACTGGAAACAACAGATGCTGGAGAGGATGTGGAGAAATAGCTTTTACACTGTTGGTGGGAGTGTCAATGACATCAACCGTTGTGGAAGACAGTGTGGGGATTCCTCAAGGATCTAGAACCAGAAATAACATTTGATCCAGCCATCCCGTTACTGGGAACGATGGTTTCCAGCTTCATTAAAAGTCAGGAAACAACAGGTGCTGGAGAGGATGTGAAGATATAGGAACGCTTTTACACTGTTGGTGGGAGTGTAAATTAGTTCAACCATTATGGAAGACAGTGTGGCGATTCCTCAAGGATCTGGAACCAGAAATAACATTTGGTCCAGCAATCTCATGACCCGGTATATACCCAAAGGATTAAAAATCATTCCACTATAAAGACACATGCACACGTATGTTTATTGTAACACTGTTCACAATAGCAAAGACTTGGAACCAACCCAAATATCCATCAATGATAGACTGGATAAAGAAAATGTGGCACATAGACACCATGGAATACTACACAGCCATGAAAAAGGATGAGTTCATGTCCTTTGCAGGGACATGGATGAAGGTGGAAACCATCATTCTCAGCAAACTAATGCAAGAACAGAAAACCAAACACTGCGTGTTCTCACTCATAAGTGGGAGATGAACAATGAGAACACATGGACACAGGGAGGGGAACATCACACAGTGGGGCCTGTCACGGGGTGGGAGGCTAGGGGAGGGAGAGCATTAGGAGAAATACCTAATATAGATGACGGGTTGATGGGTGCAGCAAACCACCATGGCACGTGTATACCTGTGTAAGAAACCTGCACGTTCTGCACATGTCCCTCACAACTTAAAGTATAATAAAAAAATAAAAATAAAAGTGGACCATTAAAAAAAAAAACTTGCTGACTTTACCTTGCTCCTCCAGATGGGAGAAAGCAACATTTTCAGCCTGAGGAGGGTGGCCCCAGATTGGGTAGTCTTCCAAAATCGGTGGTAAGAAAACGAAACATCAGCCTGCTTGAAGGTAAAGATTGCACCAGAGGGATCCCAGGGTGAAGAGGTGCATGGAACATTAACTAAAAACTGGAGTGGATGGTGGGCATGTGCCCGATCCTGCATCCACATGATGCATCCAATGCTGAACAATGAGGACAATTAATGCACCCAAGGCATCCTGCATGGCTGCCTGCAATGTTAACAACCAGGGCCACTCTGGAACCCACAGCACTGGGCTGGACAGGAGCTGATGGCCTCTGAACCTTCCCCAGTTCAGGGTCTACTTCTCCTGGTACCTTAGGGACATGTGGCCCCTGACATCAATCTTCTGGGACAGCATTCCTCAGACATGTACCCCAGAATCCATCAGACAATGGGCCCATTGTTTTTCCTAGCGGGGCTCTCCCTGGGCAAATGTTATTTGGAAAGTTGTGATTTCTGGAGGAAAACGTCCAGCCTTTTTATGGCTATCAAGGTGTAGATTGGCACTCATGGATTAATGTTTCCTTGACGCATAGCCAGATAAGCACATGAAGAGATGTACAACATTATTAGATGTATTTTTTCCTGAGATGGCTATAAGCATGTTCCACAGACCAGACTGGGGGATTAAACCGGGGGTCCCCAATCCTGGTAGGACCTGGGGTGCACAGCAAGAGGTGAGTGGTAGGTGAGCAAAGTGAAGCTTCATCTGTATTTATAGCCACCCCCCCCATTGCTCACGTTACCACCTGAGCTCCACCTCCTACCAGATCAGCAGTGGCATTAGATTCTCACAGGGGTGCAAACCCTACTGTGAACCGTGCATGTGAGGGATCTAGGTTGTGCACTCCTTATGAAAATCTAACGCCTGATGATCTGTCACTGGCTCCCATCACCCCCGGCTGGAACCATCTAGTTGCAGGAAAGCAAGCTCAGGTCTCCTGTTGATTCTACATGGTGGTGAGTTGCATACTTATTTTATTCTCTATTACAATGTAATAATAATAGAAATAAAGTACACAATAAGTGTCATGTGCTTGGTCACACACACACACAACACATGCACACACACACAACATGCACACACACACACACTTTCCACATCTAGTTCACAAACCACACTAATTTACCCTAGTAAGAGTATGCAGGCTGAGTAGACCTCACTTCCACCATTCCGTGGCTGAGGAAACCCCCTTCTCTACAATATATTAAAAAGATTAGCTGGGCAGGGCATGGGGGCTAATGCCTGTTATTTCAGCACTTTGGGAGGCCGAGGCAGGTGGATCACTTGAGGCCAGGTGTTCAAGACCAGGCTGGCCAACATGGTGAAACCCTATCTCTACTAAAAGCATAAATGTTAGCCAGGTGTGTTGGTGGGTGCCTGTAATCCCAGCTACTCAGGAGGCTGGAGCAGGAGAGTCACTTGAACCAGGGAAGGGGAGGTTGCAGTGAGCTGAGATCCCTCCAGCCTGGGTGTCAGAGGGAGATTCTGTCTAATAATAATAATAATAATAATAATAAAGATTAGCTGGGCATGGTGGCAAGTGCCTGTAGTCCCAGTTACTCGGGAGGCTGAGATGGGAAGATCTCTTGAGGCCAGGGAGACTGAGGCTGCAGTATCCGTGACCCACTCTCACCTCAGCAAGGCTGTGAAAGAAAGAAAGAAAAAGTGAGAGAGAGATGGAGAGAGAGAGAGAGAGAGAGAGAGAGAGAAATGTAGTATGCTTGAATCATTCCGAAACCATGTCTCCGCACCCTCCACCCCCAGCCAGTCTGTAGGAAAATTGTCTTCCTGAAACCAGTTGCTGGTATCAAAAAGTTTGAGGAACACTGGCTAACACATTTGTTCTTGTGAGGTCCTGGAGGCTGAACTCCCAGACCCAGGTGTGGGCAGGGCTGGTCCCTCCTGAGGCCTCTCTCCTGGGCTTGGAGACGCCGTCTTCTCCCTGTGTCCTCACAGGCTCATCCCTCTGTGTGTGTCTGTGTCCTCATCCCCTCTTCTTATGAGGTGTCTTAGTCCATCTCGGGCTGCTGTCACAGAATACCATAGACTGGGTGGTTAGAAACAACAGACATTGATTCTCCCACAGTCCTGGAGGCTGGAAGTCTGAGATCCAGGTGTGGGCAGGGCTGGTTCCTCCTGAGGCCTCTCTCCTGGGCTTGGAGACGCCGTCTTCTCCCTGTGTCCTCACAGGATCGTCCCTCTGTGTGTGTCTGTGTCCTCATCTCCTCTTCTTATGAGATGTTTCAGTCCATCTCAGGCTGCTGTCACAGAATACCAGAGACTGGGCGGCTTATGAACAACAGACATTGATTCTCCCACAGTCCTGGAGGCCGGAAGTCTGAGATCCAGGTGTGGGCAGGGCTGGTCCCTCCTGAGGCCTCTCTCCTGGGCTTGGAGACGCCGTCTTCTCCCTGTGTCCTCACAGGATCGTCCCTCTGTGTGTGTCTGTGTCCTCATCTCCTCTTCTTATGGGATGTCTTAGTCCATCTCAGGCTGCTATCACAGAATGCCAGAGACTGGGCAGCACTTCCTTCGCCCCCATGCCAGCAGGTGCGAATCTGGGGACACTTGAAACCTCTCTCCAAGTGTCCCCACCCTCCATTTCCATCTATGAGCCATCCCCACCCTTCTCCTTGTCTTTGAGTCTCTGCTAAACAAAAGTAAAGCTGTCTGATCCCCTTGCTAGAGAACCTCTCGATAGACGACCTCATCTGTTCTCATTTGAGTGACTTTATTTCTAATAACAAAGGATACAAGGAAAAGTGCTAAACCGTACCAACATTCCTCTGTCTGTTTGTCCAGCCCTATGGATCATCCAACATTGCGTGTAGCTCTGGTTTGGGTTTGTATGTTTGTTTGTTTCTTTTCCAATCGAGGGCTAGATTCTTAGAAAAAAATGGAAGCCGGGAGTGTTGTTATTTTATTTTATTTTTATTTCTTTTTATGTTTTGTTTTTATTTATTTTATTTTATTATGTTGTTTTATTTTATTTTCTGAGACAGAGTCTCACTCTTGTTGCCCAGGCTGGAGTGCAATGGCGTGATCTCAGCTCACCACAACCTCCACCTCCCAGGTTCAAGTAATTCTCCTGCCTTAGCCTCTCCAGTACCTGGGATTACAGGCATGAGCCACCAGGCCTGGCTAGTTTTTGTATTTTTAAAAGAGACGGGGTTTCACCAGGTTGGCCAGGCTGGTCTTGAACTTCCAACCTCCGTTGATCCACCTGCCTCGGCCTCCCAAAGTGCTGGGATTAAAGGCGTGAGCCACCACGCCCAGCCCAAATATTCATGATTTTAACGCATTCCGTTTCCATGACACCAACACGGCTGCTGGAAAGAGAACGGCGTACTGTGGGGGGGAGTGGGATGGGGAAGAGGCGTTGTTTAGGCCTCTTCCAGAGAAAATGCTATGAATTCAGATGGCCCCATGACTGACCAGAAATGTTACGGTGCCGTTTACAATATAGCGGCTTCTAAGAAAACTTGGATAATGGAAAAGGTAGGGGTGGGTTGGTCCTGGTGACAAACACAACAGGTATCCATGAATTACAGCCTTTCAAGATGAGCCCCTCTCTTCACAGCTCATACCTGGAAGGGTATCTCTGTTGAGGCCACCGGTTCTCTTCCATTCCAATGGGTAAAATCACAGGAAGGCCTCACAACCCAACCTGGGGAACCTGATGTTTTCAAAGCCTTCCCAAAGCGATGCATCATACTGCAAATACAAACCATTCTTCTGTAAGCTGTGTTGTTTTCTAAACTCTTTTTCTTTCTTTCTTTCTTTCTTTCTTTCTTTCTTTCTTTCTTTCTTTCTTTCTTTCTTTCTTTCTTTCTTTTCCTTCCTTCCTTCCTTCCTTCCTTCCTTCCTTCCTTCCTTCCTTCCTTCCTTCCTTCCTTCCTTTTTTGGGATGGAGTCTTGCTGTGTCACCCAGCCTGGAGTGCAGTGGTGCGATCTCAGCTCACTACAACCTTCGCCTCCCGGGTTCAAGTGATTCTCCTGCCTCAGCTTCCCAAGTAGCTGGGACGACAGGTGCCCACCACCACACCTGGCTAATTTTTGTCTTTTTAGTAGACATGGGGTTTCACCACGTTGGCCAGGCTGGTCTCGAACTCCTGACCTTGTGATCCACCTGCCTGGACCTCCCAAAGTGCTGGGATGACAGGCGTGAGCCACCCGGCCTGGCCCTAAACTCTCTTTTGTCTACACTACTGTGCAGCATTCGGTAGAAAGAGCTTCTCTTCCATCACCCACTCCCAGAGGTAGAAATGCCTCTAAGACAAAATGGGAAGTGGATGGAAACAGGACATAATCAATCAACATCCATTAGACCCACTCACCGATTGGGTCTGCCTGGGTGTTATTTTTAAACTTCGAAGCTGACAGGTCTGGCTTATTTTCTCACTCGAATAATTAGTACCATTTAGTTTCAAAATCGAAGATTTAAAGGCCTCATCGAAACCTGACTGCATTTGGGTTCCTTAATAGAGCCTTCAGTAAAATCATTATTAAATAATAAGCCATATGTTTGGAATTTTCACCTGAATCCTGTCAAAGCAATTAATTTATTTCACGACGAGAAAATCAACAGAGCCAGCGCCGGGAAAGGAAAACGTGAATCCAGTCCGCTTGAATTCCATTAGGACCTGACAGAGCCCCAGATAAGCATCTCATCAAGAAACCAGAAACAGGTAGCAAGAGAAGCATCATTATACAGCCACTGTCTGAAAACTCAAGGATGGTGGAATAATCGTTAATGATTTAGTGTCAGGTTGGTAAGTCCTGAGAAAGGTCTGCAGACCTCTGATATCCATGCACTATTGTACTGTCGTTTTATTAACAATTCAAAGAGGGGAGCACAGTTTGATACTCTTGACATGCTATGAAAGCAGCGGAGATCATAAACTCCTTGAAAAAGTACATTAAAATACAGCACGGCTTGGAGAGATACATGACGGAAGGGAGGGCAATGAATTTTCAAGAAGCACCCATGTGAGCTGGTCAGCAGCCCTGAGCTGTCAGGAGAGGGGTGATGGTTCTTTTAGGGGGGAAGACTCTGTGAGCCAACAGGAAACTACATCACCTGCCAGGTGTTTGGTCTCTCCAAGGGCGACCGTGTGGAGACACCCAGTAGGGGACAGAAGCAAGCCCAGCAGTGTATGTGCAAGAGAAGATCTCCAGAGTTAAAGGCTCCCAGAACAGAAAGGTGGAGGACCTTGTTTCTTTTCAAATGGAGTGCTATATTCTTAGAATAAAAACAGATGCCCGGAATGTTCATGATTTTTAACTGATTCCCTTTGCTTGGCACCAACATGGGACCTGGGAGCAGAATGTCCCGGTGTCAGGTCATCCTGGATAAAGCCATGCTTCAGAGACACGTGAAGATGTGCACGATGCTTCATGGTTTGTCCTCAAGGTACCCTCCCTCTTACTCCCCACTCAGGGCTGACTGTGTGGCGTTGACTACATGGCCTCTCACTCAGCGTTGACTGAGTCAACTCACTCAGCATTGACTGCGTCAACTCACTCAGCATTGACTGCATAACTGATGTGTTTGCACTCCGGCCATACCTCTTGGGAAAGCCTCGGGGAGAAGTTAGTTTCTCTTTATCCACTCTACAGAGGGGTGTCTCTGTAGGGTCTTGGCGAGATAAACCCAAGAGGGATGGGTAGATGGACGGATGGATGGATGCATGGATGGATGGATGCATGGATGGATGGGTGCATGGATTCATGGATGGGTGCATGGATGGATGGATGCATGGACGGATGGATGCATGGATTCATGGATGGGTGCATGGATGGAATGGTAGACAGATGGATGGATGAATGGATGGATGGATGCATGGATGGATGCATGGATGGATGGATGGACGCATGGATGGATGGATGCATGGATGGATGGATGCATGGATTCATGGATGGGTGCATGGATGAAATGGTAGACAGATGGATGGATGAATGGATGGATGGATGTATGGATGGATGGGTGCATGGATTCATGGATGGGTGCATGGATGGAATGGTAGACAGATGGATGGATGAATGGATGGATTGATGAATGGATGGATGGATGCATGGATGGATGGACGAATGGATGGATGGATGAATGGATGGATGGATGCATGGATGGATGGATGCATGGATTCATGGATGGGTGCATGGATGGATGGATGCATGGATGGATGGATGCATGGATTCATGGATGGGTGCATGGATGGAATGGTAGACGGATGGATGAATGGATGGATGGATGCATGGATGGATGGACGAATGGATGGATGGATGAATGGATGGATGGATGCATGGATGGATGGATGCATGGATTCATGGATGGGTGCATGGATGGATGGATGCATGGATGGATGGATGCATGGATTCATGGATGGGTGCATGGATGGATGGATGCATGGATGGATGGATGCATGGATTCATGGATGGGTGCATGGATGGAATGGTAGACGGATGAATGTATGGATGGATGGATGCATGGATGGACAGATGGATGGCTACCATCCTCACGTGCTGCCTACAGCTGAATATAAAGGCAGGGCATCCTCATTGTGGCTCAAGGACACCTTAGCCTCATTGAAAGCAAGGAGACACCTGTTTGTTGGTTGTTTGTGCAGTTTCCTTAGGTTTATTTTAAATCAATCTTGTAAAATTCCAAATAGTACCTCCCTAATGGGGATACTATAAGGGACACTCACTGGAAATTACCTGTTTTCGAGTGATTATGTTGCAGAAGTCCCCTTAGAAGTCATTTCTGTGCAACTTGGGACCTATGTCATCCATAAACTAGGGTCTAGACTGTCCCCTAAGCAAGTGCACAATATCATCATGATGAACTTAATTTTCCTCTTTCAGTGGCTCAAACTGGGTTATGGCTTCATGATTCTCCCTCTCCCACAGGGCTTCCGGGGCTGCTCCTCTGTGTCCAATGACCTTGTTGGCATCATTCACTTTGCCCACACACCTCCATGATAATCAGCTTCCCCAGGGGACAGTGAGCTCTTCTTGGGCAGAAGGGTATGCTTCATTCATTTCTTAGTGAGTGAAGGAAGGATGGATGGATGAATGGATTGATGAATGGACGGATGGATGGATGGATTGATGAATGAATGGATGGATGGATGAATGGATGGATGGATGGATGGACAGATGGGTAGATGGGTGGCTGGCTGGACGAATGGATGGATGAGGGGATAGATGTATGGATGGGAGAGTGACTGGGTGGGTGCATGGATTAATGAATGGATGAATAAATGGGAGGGTGAATTAATATGTGGGTGTGTGGGTGGATGAATGGGTGGATGGATGAATGGATAGATGGATGGGTAGAAAGATGGGTGAATGAGTGGATGGCTGGATGGATAGGCATGTGGGAGGATGGATGGATGAGAGGGTAGATGAATGGATGGATGAATGGATGGATGGGTGGATGGATGGATGGATGGGTGGATGGATGGATGAATAGATGGGCGGATGGATGGATGGATGAATGAAATGGTAGATAAATGGATGGATGAATGGATGGACAGATAGATGGGAGGGTGGATGGATGGATGGAATGGTAGATAAATGGACTGATGAATAGATGGGAAGGTGGATGAATGGATGGATGGGTGGATGGACGGATGGATGGATGGATGGATGAATGGATGGATGGATAGATGGATGGATGGATTGATAAATGGATAGATGGATGGATAGACGGGTAGGTGGCTGGATGGCTGGATGAATGGATGGATGAGGGGATTGAAGGATGGATGGGAGGGTAAATGGGTGAGTGGGTGGATGGATGAATAAATGGATGAATGAATATGTGAGTGTGTGGGTGGATGAATGGGTGGACGGATGAATGGATAGATGGATGGGTGGAAATATGGATGAATGAGTGGATGGCTGGATAAATAGATGTGTAAGTAGATGAATGGATGGGGGTGTGGATGAATGAATACATGGATGAGAGGGTAGATGAATGGATGGATGGGTGGATGGATGGGTGGACAGACAGATGGGAGGGTGGATGATTGGATGGATGGGTGGGTGGATGGGTGGATGGGTGGATGGGTGGATGGATGGATGGATGGATGGATGGATGGATGGATGGATGGAAGGATGGATGGATGGATGGATGGATGGGTGGGTGGGTGGATGGATGGGTGGGTGGGTGGATGGGTGGATGGATGGATGGATGGATGGAAGGATGGATGGAAGGATAGATGGGAGGGTGGATGGATGAATGGATGGATGGATGGATGAATGGAATGGTAGACAGATGGATGGATTAATGGATGGACAGATGGATGGGAGGGTGGATGAATGGATGGATGGATGGATGCAATGGTAGATAAATGGATGGATGAATGGATGGAAGGATAGATGGGAGGGTGGATGGATGAATGGATGGATGGATGGATGGAATGGTAGATAGATGGATGGACAGATGGATGGGAGGGTGGATGAATGGATGGATGGATAGGTAGATGAGTGGATAGATGGATGGATGAGTCTATGGATGGATGGGTAGGTGGATGGGTGAATACGTGGCTGGACACATAAATAAATGGATGAGTGGATGTGTGGGTAAAGAGACAAGTGGATGGATGGATCGATGAATTGATTGATCGGTGCATTAATAGATGAACGGATGACAATATGTTTGCTGCATTAAACAAAACCCTTCATCATGGTCTCAGGGTAGAGGGCACATGGATGGGTTCTTGAGCATCTGGGGAAGGGCAGGGGGGCCAAATTACCCCAGGGCAGGAGGCTCTCAAGGCACATAACACGGATGTGAAGAGAAGTGTCTCTCCCCAACCCTCGAAGGTCACCAGAGCAGGCTGGGCCAGCCCTCTTCAGAAACCAGGTGGCTCCCCTGAGAAAGCCGCAGTGGTGACCTGAACCCTGTTGCTTGAGGATGCCAAAGGAGAGATCAGGTGTGCACGACCCACTGCCCCTGTTAGAGCCCACCTCTTACCATCAGCACATTTGCAAACATGAAGTGCATTGAAGAGGTTGCTGTTTCAATGGTTACCCCGAACACCGTGTCATTAGGGTTAATTTGTACGAGTTCTCTGGGTTCATAAACCTGCTCGTAGAAACACAGCTCTGAACCACAAATGAAAGACCAAATTCATCCTAATTGGATTGTGTTCAGTTTGACTTGTCAAAGCCCCGAGAGTTCGTTCATTGAAGTTTGAGTGTGAGGGAAACAGAAGAAAATCAGGAACTGATGTTAGCAGTCCCAGACTATTTTGGGAGGGTTTACAATTTCCTCTTAATTTGCGATGGACAGATATAATTATAATAATTTAAAATGCTTTCCTGGTTCCCTTTTCCTTTTTCTTCATGCCACAATAACTTTACATCACAGAAAGTATTAACTTCTAGCATCTGGATCAATCAACTCTTTGGAGAAATTTCAAAGATTTCCTAGAGCGTTATTATTTTTTTCCAGAAGACATTTCATCCCCAAGACAATATTGTCCCTTTAATTGCTGCTTCTAAGGATGATTTTTATGGTGATATTTACCAGTTGTTACTGGAAATGGGCAGACATTTCTGGGAGCTTTTTCTGGGGGAGACGAGAGACAATCTTATTCATAACTGAGAATTAAATTTTGCCAAATGTTCGAGGGTGGGCTACTCTTGGTTTTCAAGCTCTTACGTGTCTGAAAACTTGCAGAATGATTATATTTTCTAAAGTAGTTTTGGAGTTTTAATATATCTAATAACATCAGATCAATAGTACCAATGCCATACAGTGTATTAGAGAAAGCACAAATACCTACCTCGGGAGACTAAGTGAATTTAGCCGTGTGTCGGCCCCGTGAGCTTTGCCTATAATTGGCCAGAAGGCTTTCAGGGAGAAAAAACTAATGTGCTGAATTTTAATGCCTGAAACTTTCTCCAACGTGGTATAAGACAAAAGATATTAACTGTTGTAAAGCAACTCTTTTGGGAGGTGTTTAGACACGCAAACTTTTCTTGCAAACATTTTTTTTTTTAATAAGGGAATATTCTGTTTTATCTGACCTCTGTCTAATTTCAGCTTTATTACGGGGCAGATGGTTCTTATTTAGAATATTACATATAACTATGTGGTTTGCTTTTTCTCTAATATCCGTGCCTGAGACTTGAGTGAGATTTCTGTTTCTTTTTTCCTGAAGAGGGATCTACGTTTTAATGTTCCTCAGATTTTTATAACCTTAAGTTACCGTGTGTAATTTCTAGGACAATTGAAATTCTTGGCAGAGGTGTACATGTTTAACAAGAATGTTTAGAATTAACAAAGGGAAGCCAGGTTGGTATGTAGAATTCACCTCCATTTGCATTTTGGAGACAAGTGCGATGTACCTTAAATGGAGTTTTTTTTTTTGTTTTTTGTTTTTTTTTTTGAGATGGGGTCTTGCTCTGTTGCCTAGGCTAGAATGCAGTAGTGCCATCACAGCTCACTGCAGCCTCAAAGTCCTGGACTCAAGCAGTCCTCATTCCTCAGCTTCCTGTGTAGCTGGGACCACAGGTGCATGTCACCGTGCCCCAGCTAATACTATATTTTTAGAGATTAGGTCTTGCCATGTTGTCCAGGCTGGTCTCAAACTCCTGGACTCAAGTGATTCTCCCACCTCAGCCTCCCAAAGTACTGGGATTGCAGATGTCAGCCACTGCACTTGACTGTGGCCTTGTTTTAAAAACAAAAAACTGGCCAGGCACGTGGCTCACGTCTGTCATCCCAGCACTTTGGGAGGCCGAGGTGGGCGGATCACTTGAGGTCAGGAGTTTGAGACCAGCCTGGCCACTATGGTGAAACCCCGTCTCTAGTAAAAACACACAAATTAGCTGACCACACTTGCCTGTAATCCCAGCTACTCAGGAGGCTGAGACAGGAGAATCGCTTGAACCCAGAAGGCAGAGATTGCAGTGAGCCAAGATTGCGCCACTGCACTCCAGCCTGGGTGACACAGGGAGACTCCGTCTCAAGAAAAAAAAAGAGAGGGAGAGAGACTGAGAAAAAAAGAAAGAAAAAGAAAGAAAGAAAGAAAGAAAGAAAGAAAGAAGAAAGAAAGGAAGGAAGGAAGGAAGGAAGGAAAGAAGGAAGGAAAGAGAGAGAGAAGGAAAGGAAGAGAGAAAAACAGAGAAAGAAGAAAGAAAGAAAAAGAAGAAAGAGACAGAAAGAGAGAGAGAAAGAAAGGAAGAGAAAGAGAGAAAAAAGGGAGAGAAAGAGAAAGAAGAAAGAGAGAGAAAGAGAGAGAGAAAGAAAGGAAGAGAGAGAAAGAGAGAAAGAAGAAAGAAAGAGAAAGAAGAAAGAAAGAGACAGAAGGAGAGAGAGAAAGGAAGAGAAAGAGAGAAAAAAGAGAAAGAGAAAGAGAAAGAAGAAAGAGAAGAAGAAAGAGAGAAAGAAGACAGAGAGAGAGAAAGAAGAGAGAGAAAGAAGAAAGAAAAAGAAAGAGAAAGAAAGAAGAAAGAAAAAGAAAGAAAGAAAAAGAAAAAGAAAGAAAAGTAAGTTTTCTTGCCTCTTCAAGTGTCTATTTTACTAGGCAATAATTCCACTATTTTGGAAAGAATGCTTTGTAGGGTATCGTGCTAGACACATTGGACTTAAGAATAAGTAAAAATAAGGATTAAAATAAAGATCACTTGAGCCCAGGAGTTTGGGACCAGCCTGGGCAACATACCAAGACGCCTTCTCTACAAAAAAAAAAAACCAAAAAAACTAAAAACTAGCTGGGCATGGTGGTGCACAGTTGTGACCTCAGCTCCTTCGGAGGCTGAGGCAGGAGGATCGCTTGAGCCCAGGAGGTGGAGGCTGCAGTGAGCCCTGATCATACCACCGCACTCCAGCATTTGCACAATCAATGTAATACCCTCGAACCCTTCCAAAACCATCCCCGCACCAATCCGTGGAAAAATTCTCTTCCACAAAACTGGTTCCTGATGCCCCAAAAAGGCTGAAGACGGCGGGTCTGTGGGTTTGAACAAAGATATCGTGCCACAGAGCCACTATTGTAAGATGTCACATAATATTTTCACTGCCCTGAATAGCCACCACTCCCCTCCTATCCATCGCTCCCATCTCACTCTTTGCAGCCACACGTCTTTTCACCATCTCCATAGTCTGACCTCTTCTCCCCTATTGTATTATTGGAATCCTGTAGCACACGGCTATTCATTTATTTATTTAGAGACAGAGTCTTGCTCTGTCACCCAGGCTGGTGCACGATCTCGGCTCACTGCAACCTCTGCCTTCCGGTTTCAAACCATTCTCCTGCCTCAGCCTCCCAAGTAGCTGGGCTTACAGGTGCCCGTCACCACGCCCAGCTAATTTTTGTATTTTTAGTAGAGAGGGGGTTTCACCGTGTTGGCCAGGCTGGTCTCGAACTCCTGACCTCGTGATCCACCTGCCTCGGCCTTCCAAAGGACTGGGATGACAGGTGTGAGCCATCGTTTTTTGACCAGCTTCTTTCTCATCCATGTGGCTTTTGTGACACGCACAAAGCAATCCCGAATGTTGCTTATTGATACATCAGCCTTGAAAGTGTTAAGAACGGAGGTGCGCCAAAAACACTCCGATATAGAGAGGTCGCTCTGGGGAAGGAGGGTCTGTAGTGACCAGAAGGTTTCCAGGGAGAACTTCAGCTGTGTTTCTGTCTCTCAAAAGAGAGTGAACCTGACTGGGTGAGGTGGCTCATGCCTGTAATTCCAGCACTTTGGGAGGCCAAGGCAGGTGGATCACACCACGTCAGGAGTTCAAGACCAGCCTGGCCAACATGGTAAATTCCCGTCTCTCCTAAAAATACAAAAATTACCCGGGCGTGGTGGTGGATGCCTGTAATCCCAGCTTCTCAGAAGGCTGAGGCAGGAGAATTGCTTGAACTTGGGAGGCGGAGGTTGCAGTGAGCTATGATCATACCACAGAACTCTAGCCTGGGTGACAGAGTGAGACTCTGTCTCAAAACAAAACAAAACAAAAACAAAAAACAAACAAACAAAAAAACCCAAGAGACTGAGCCTTAAATCTTCCATTCCTGTTGGGTGCTGAGTCTACTGGTCTCCGCCCCATTGCTCTCTGTACCTGTCAGTCTATTTAAAACCTTACAAAACTGAAAAAATGTCTCAGGCTGGGCACCATGGCTCATGCCTGTAATCCCAGCACTTTGGGAGGCTAAGGCAGGTGGATCACGACGTGAGGAGTTCAATACCTGCCTGGCAAAGATGGTGAAGCCCGGTCTCTACTAAAAATACAAAAATTAGCCGGCCGTGGAGGTGGGCACCTGTAATCCTAGCTACTCGGGAGACTGAGGCAGAAGAATCGCTTGAACCTGGGAGGCGGAGGTTGCAGTGAGCTGAGATCACGCCATTGCACTCCAGCCTGGATGACAGAGCAAGACTCCATCTCAAAAAAAAAAAAAAGTCTCAAAGGGTCTCATCGCAGGTCAGAGGGTGGAGGCAAAGATGCTAGGCTCAGAGCCAAGACACACGAATGTCTGTCTTTGAGGGACTTGCTTTGTTTTTCTGAGTCATGTTCGAGCTTCCGTCTCTCATGCTCCTTCCAACAAAACAATCCCAAGACATTCCAGACCGTCATTACTTGAGCGTGTTCATCTTGAAGGAGAAAAGGGTAGATGGACGAGGTCAGTTCTTCCCCTTGGAAGCCTCACCCATCTGCCATTTTCTTGGAGGAATCAGGAAGGGACCAAGGTCTCCACATTCACTCTCCTTGCTATGAGAGGTCAGCTAAATTCCCACAGGACCGTTATCTCTGGGCTGGACACCAAGATAGACATTCCAATGTAGAGAGGTCGCTCTGGGGAAGGAGGGTCTGTGGTTGGAGGCCATGGATTCCTTTGTTTTAGATGCAGAGAGGGAAAAGGTTATTAAGGAAGACGCCGTGCTGAGTCCAAGACAATTGGCCAATAAATATGATGGCATCTTCTGGTTTGAATATTGGGAAGCATTGAGTATGATCACCCCTTGGGACCCTTGAGGAGCCCGTGCTCTCCGGTCTAGTTTGAAGATGGTGAAACACTGACTTTGCTCACCCCTTGAGACCTTTGAGGGACCCTTGTTATCCGGTCTAG